>NC_090655.1:73949929-74077429 GCF_040937935.1 Hyperolius riggenbachi
GCTTTCTGCTCCCCCCCTTGATTTCTGCTCCCCCCCCCTTGATTTCTGCTCCCCTCCTCGCTTTCTGCTCCCCCTTGCTTTCTGCTCCCCCCCCTGCTTTCTGCTCCCCCTTGCTTTCTGCTCCCCCCCTTGATTTCTGCTCCCCCCCTTGATTTCTGCTCCCCCCCCTCGCTATCTGCTCCCCCCTTGCTTTCTGCTCCCCCCCCCCTTGATTTCTGCCCCCCCCCCCTTGCTTTCTACTCCCCCCTTGCTTTCTGCTCCCCCCCCCCTTGCTTTCTGCTCCCCCTCCCCATTGCTTTCTGCACAGTTAAATTGATAACCAATGTTATTCAATTGGCTAGTGCACACTTGAATATTTTTCCCCCAAGCAGATAAAACAGACAGCAGTGAAGCACTGAACGCATTTTCTCTATCAATTGCATTAGCTTCTGTCATAAAAGGTGCATGATTTCACACATACGGGCACACATGGGGCTTGATTCACAAAGCCTTGATAAAACAAATATCACACCGTATCAAAGATATTACACCTTATCAATGTTAACACGTCTTATCAGAGTAGCATAGCGAGCGCTACGAACCCGCAGGGGCTCAGCCTCAGGGCAGGACGAGTGCCATTGCCTATTAGCAGGCATAAGTTTGTAGCGGATTTATTTATTATTTGTTTTATCACAGCTTTGTGTATCAAGCCCATGGTGTGCAGAAAATGCCTACAGAAAACCGACAGACTAGTGTGCTCCCAGCCTCAGCTCATTACACTCACTCTGTCCATCTCTGATGGAGCAGAACTGTCTCTGCAGACTTCTCCAGTATCACTACAGTACACAGAATTTGGGGAGGGGTAGAGAGGTTGGGGGAAGGGTGCTGAATACACTGAATAGGAACTGTCTACCAATCTTTGTCTGCAAAACTTTGTATGATTCCTCATCAGTTGGCTAAGCAGATGCAGTCATTAGAACAATTGTGCAGAGAGCAGAAAGTTTTTTCTCTCCCTGCTCTTAGTTGTCAGTCTTTTGGGACAGGGAAAGGGAACATCTCCCCCAACGGGGGCCCCCCTGCGGCTTCTTGGCCCCCCTGCAGCTGCATCCCTTGCAGGCTCTATTGTTACACCCCTGCACGTGTGTTTCACCCTAGTTGTGCATGCACCCATCATACCACCACTAAATTATTACTATTATTATTACAACAAAGTCCCTAGCATCCAGCACTGGCAGGGACTGCCTGATGCCGAATACTTGTGATTGACCGAAAAACTCAACCCCCTGCAGGAAAAAAATACTCACCGAACCTCCAGCGACGTCCCGTAGCTCCTGGGGGTCTTGTGACACAGAAAGCCACCAGGAGCTCACTAGGAGCTACAGGGCATTGCTGCAGGCTTGGTGAGTATTTTATGGCCAGCAAACACCCCCAAATAACAGTCCCTAGTGATGAATGACAACTGGCTGAAACTAAATGCAGACAAAACTGAAGTCCTTCTGATTGGAGGTCAGAGCATGATAACAAAACAACTTAACTTGCAGTCTTCACCACTGGAATAGGAGGCACGGATCTACGCAGCTCTGATCATGTGCGTAGCCTGGGAGTTCTAATTGATTGGGATTTAAACTTCAGAACTCAAATCTCTGCTGTGGTGAAATCATCCTATTTTCACCTGAAGAACATTGCAAAAATCAAGCACCTCATCCCCCAGAAGATCTGCCAACCTTAGTCCACGCCTTCATCACATCCCGACTGGACTACTGCAATGCTCTCTACACTGGTCTTCCAAAAAAGGCCTTGTACCATCTACAGCTGAACCAACCAACCCCGTCACTGCCACATAACGCCAGTCCTGCACTCCCTTCACTGGCTACCTATAGAATGTAGGGTCCTATTCAAAATCGGCCTACTGACATTTAAATCCCTGAATAATCTAGGCCCTGGATACATGAAAGATATGTTGCAGCTACGTAGCAATCCTCACATTATCAGATCAACAGGTTCTAATAATCTAGTCATACCCAGAGTCCACCTGGAAACGTTTGGTCCCAGAGCCTTCTGTCATGCTGCCCCTACGTTTCGGAACTCCTTACCTCAACAGATCAGGACAGCTCCATCCCTGTACGTGTTTAAATCCAGACTGAAAACCCACCTGTTCAGTTTGGCATTTGCAGAAATATAACTTTTGTTGTGTGAATACTTTATCCTACTAATTACTGAATCTGAGAGAGCCTAAGCGCTTTGAGTCCTATAGGAGAAAAGCGCTATAGAAATGTTATTGTATTGTATTGTATTGTATCATCTCAGGCATGCCGGTTAGTTGAGACTTCCAGCTGCCTGAGTTCCGGATAACGGATTATTGTATTTAGGGTTTATACAGCATGGACATCTTCCACAGCGCTGTACAGAGTACATAGCCTTCTCAATAACTGTCCCTCAGAGGGGCTCACAATCTAATCCCTACCATAGCCACAGGGGCGTAGCAATAGGGGTTGCAGAGGTAGCGACCGCATCGGGGCCCTTGGGCCAGAGGGGCCCTGAAGGACCCTCCCTCGACTGCAGTATTAACTCTCTATTGGTCCTGTGCTCATAATAATCACTTCTATAGATACTTTGAATAGTGGTAATCACTAACAAACTGTTTCCCATCCTTTTCTTGCACCTCTGACACTGTAGTTGCCCTTGGCAGGTTTTGGTGCGCTGTATCAATTATTATATATAGAGTGCTTGGGGGGCCCCATGTAAAACTTGCATCGGGGCCCACTGCTCCATAGCTACACCACTGCATAGCCATATGTCCATTGTAGTCTAGGACAAATTTATCTGTATGTTTTTGGGGTGTGGGAGAAGACCGGGGTGCCTGGAGGAAATCCACGCTGACACACGGAGAACATACAAACTACATGTAGATAGTGGCTAGGATTTGAACCAGGGACCCAGCACTGCAAGTGAGAGTGCTTTCCAGAGCCGGATTAAGACCACACAGGGCCCCAAGCAGAGCAATAGATTTGGGGCCCCCCTCCTCAGCCACCCTGTTCAAAGGATGCCCCCCAGTATAGGTGACCGACTGTCCCTGCAGTATAGGTAGTTGGATGCCCCCTACTATAGGTAGAAGCCAGTTGTCCCCCTAGAATAGATAGCAAGACAACCCCCCAGTAAAGGTAGCCGGATGTTCTCGTAGGTATCCACTATGCCACCAAGCTACCTATAACAGTGTAACATCCCCTTGTTGCTGGCATTCCTACCTCTTGCAATAAAATTCTCATTTTTTGTGCTAGAAAAACTTTTTCTACTCCTCCACTCTAAGATAATGCCATGTATCAGTTCCGTTGTCTTTCCTCCCCAATCCATAGCAATACAGGGTCATAGCCTCATGACACATCTGTGCAGCACTCTGCCCCCAAATCGAGTCCTGATCTCTGCGGATGATGTTCTATCTACATGCGTATGCACCTTAAGATTTAACAAAAAATAGAAGTCTATAAGAATCAAACTGAGAAGAAGATAATAGAGAGAGAGAGAAATGTAAAGTGAGTTGTGGTCAATAAGAGGATAAAGTGCGTTAAAAGATTTGAGCACAGCTGGAGAAAGCAGGCTGACAGTATACAGGAGATCAAGCATTGAAGGAAAAGAGGTCAAGATGGGATCAAAAACACCAAACAGTGTCTGGCTTTTGATAGCTCTTGATAACATCAATAAAGACCAAAAGTAGTCGGGTGTGGAGAGCAATGTAAAAGTGGGAGGGGGCTGCCATACACTGGTCGATTGCCACCAGATCGACCAGCAGATAGATCCCTCTGTGATCGAATCTGATCAAAGAGGGATCTATTGGCTGCCTACTACACTGCAAACAGATTTTAAATCGATTTCGCTATGAAACCGATTCACAATCTGTGGAGCTGCTCTGATGCCCCCCATTACCTGATTCGGCCGGCGCGTCTTTGCTGCCTCTTCTCCGCTCTGGGCTCCAGAGCTCCAGCTTCACTTTACATCTTGTCGGGGGAAGTTTAAACAGTAGAGGGCGCTCTACTGTTTAATTAAACTTCCCCCGACAGGAAGTAAGTGAAGCAAGCCGGAGCCCAGCGTGGAGAAGGGACAGCGAGCACACGTGCTGGCAGAACAGGTAATGTATTACCACTAGCGTCGGTCGTCGGACATTCGAACGCCACTATCGACGCACTCCCGACTTGCCGGTGATCAAGCGAAATCTTCCGCACGGACAAATCGCCGGGATGGAAATCGATCGTTCGGTCAGCGTTTGCACAACGATTTCACAGCAGATTCGATCACAGTGATCGAATCTGCTATATATCGGCGGGAAAATCATGAAGTGTATGGGCCCCTTTAGCAGGCCATTCAAGCAAATGTCAGCAAGTCTCTTTAACCTATTTTGGTTCCTGGACGTAGTTTCTACGTCCAGGAACCATGCGCGCTACCGCGCGCTCCCGTGGCCGATAGCGTGCGTGCACACGCACTCCCGGCCGCGGATTCGGTAGCCACGGAATCAATGTATCAGGCTATGGTGCCCGATCACTGATTCCTCTCCCCCGCTGAAAAAGCGACAGCTTCTCTCGGAAGCTGTGCTTTTTCTGGCTGTTCCCTCCCCGATGCGTCACTCTAAGCGTGTGCTACGTCATGTAAACAAACTCATGGCTTAAAAAGTAATACTACACCTGAAAAAAAAAATTTACATTATAAATCTATTGTTTACCTCCCACCCTCCCAAAACTACCCAAATAAAATGTTTACTATAAAAAAAAAAAAAACATTACAATAAAAAAAACAAAAAACATGTAAATATTTACCCAAGGGTCTAAACTTTTTAAATATCAATGTAAAGATGAAATATTTCTATATTTTTTTTATTTTAAACTTGTAAATAGTGATAGATGCAAAATGGAAAAAATGCACCTTTATTTCCAAAATATTGTCGCCATACATTGTGATAGGGACATCATTTTAACGGTGTAATAACCGGGACATATGGGCAAATACAATACGTGATTTTTAATTATGGAGGCATGTATTATTTTAAAACTATAATGGCTGAAAACTGAGAAATAATGCATTTTTCCATTTTTTTCTTATTCTTCCTGTTAAAATGCATTTACAGTAAAGTGGCTCTTAGCAAAATGTACCCCCCAAAGAAAGCCTAATTGGTGGCGGAAAAAACAAGATATAGATCAGTGCATTGTGATAAGTAGTGATAAAGTAATAGGCTAATGAATGGGAGGTGAACATTTCTCACGTGAAAACGACGGAACGCGAATGGGTTAAAGTAAACTTGAGATCAATTTAGCAAAAGGATTTATACTTACCTGAGGCTTCCTCCTAGTGCATCGGCTCCCTCGCCCCTCCATTGTGCCACGGTGAAGTCTGTAATCCAGCTGGGTTTTGGACCACTGCGCTTGCACTGTCAGGCTGCACATCTCCTCCATCTTGCTCCAATGGCTGAGAGCGTTCTGCACAAGCGCAGCTACAGTCTGTACGGACTACGCATGTGCAGAATGCTCCTGTCCACGGCAGCACAGTCAGGTGGTGCGTGCGCCCAGGACCACGCACGCGCAGTAATCCAATACTCAACTGAGTCATGGACTTTACGGGGCTTACAGCGTGGCACAATGGAGGGGACTGCAGGACAACAAGGGAACAGATGGACTAGAGTGGCCTGGAAGAAGCCCCAGGTAAGTATAAATCTTTGCTATATTCGTCTCAGGTACACGTTAAGTCACTAAGCGCTAATTGTATTGCCATGGATGGACATACTCGTGTTTTAAGTTAAAGGGGCACTACAGCGAAAAACTGTAAAATGCAAAATATATGCAAACATATACAAATAAAAAGTACATTTTCTCCAGAGTAAAATTAGCCATAAATTACTTTTCTCCTATGTTGCTGTCACGTACAGTAGGTAGTAGAAATCTGACACAAGTGACAGGTTTGGACTAGTCCATCTCTTTCTAGGGGATTCTCAGGGATATATTTATTTTCAAAAGCACTTAGTGAATGGCAGTTGCTCTGTCCAACTGCCAAAAAACTGTGTAGGGAGCAGGGAAGCTGGCCAGCATCATTGTTTAAATCCTTTTTAGGGAATATCCTTATAAAGAATAAAAGCCTTGCTGTGAATTCCCTATGAAGAGATGGACTAGTCCAAAACCTGTCACATCTGTCAGATTTCTACTGCCTACTGTAAGTGACAGCATTATAGGAGAAAAGTAATTTATGGCTCATTTTACTCTGGAAAAAAATGTACGGTACTTATCCGTTAGCCGGGCGCATCCGGCAGGTGGCGCTAATTACTATTCCCCCTCCAGGCCGCCATGGTTAGTAGGGAAAGACGTAACTCTGGTGGAGTTTTGTCACCACCTGCCGGATGCGCCCGGCTAACGGATAAGTACCAAATGTACTTCTTATTTGTATATGTTTGCACATATTTTACATTTTACAGTTTTTTGCTGTAGTGCCCCTTTAAGTGTTTCATATGTAGTAGGGAAGGACCGCCTAACGCCCATAGGCGGCGGCGGGTTTAAGTGGTTACTACATGGAAACGGCCGCTCGTACGAGCGGCCTTTCCATGTCAGTTCACGGAGACTGTCTCCGTGAACAGTGTGCGAGCCGCCGATCGCGGCTCGCACGCCTAATGTAAACACGCGGGGAAGAAATCCCCGCTGTTTACATCATACGGCGCTGCTGCGCAGCAGCGCCGTAAGGCAGATCGGCGATCCCCGGCCTCTGATTGGCCGGGGATCACCGTCATTTGATAGGCTGAAGCCTATCCCACAATGCGCAGGACGGACATCCGTCCTGCGCCGCTGAATGAGGGAAAGGGAGGTAAGGGGAGGAAGGGAGCGCGGAAAACGCTGCGGAGGGGGGCTTTGAAGAGCCCCCCCCCCCCCCGCTCGGCCACACGGAGCGGCGGCGATCAGACCCCCCCAAGTCTGATCGCCCTGCCATAAACACGATCTGCGCTGCGGGCTGGAGAGCCCACGCAGCGCAGATCACACAGAACAGCCCCGGTCCTTAAGTGGTTAAGGAATAAATGTTTTTGAGGGTAAGACCCTATATTAGCCTCATTCTTTTATATGCACCTTTCACCAGAGTTGATATTATTATTATTATTATTATTATTATTATTATTGATTTATAAAGCGCCAAAATATTCCGTGGCGCTGTACAAAATAAGAAACAAACATGCAGTACATAATAATACAGACAATGGTGTACACCAACATACAAGATACATAATTAGTGACAAAATACAAAAATGATACAAAATACAGAACACAAAAACAAAAAAAAAGATAAAAGTAACATGATGAATAAAATGTATAATGATTTGCAAGACACAAAAGGGGGAGAGAGCCCTGCCCTTGCGAGCTTACAATCTAAAGCCCCATCTACACGATACGATTCTTTGTGCGATTTGATTACGATTCTATTTTCAATCCGACATGTCCGATCGAGATTTGATTTGATTCAATTCGATTTGCCGTTGTTTTGCATTGTTTGTCATTGTTTTGTAATGGAAAATCGAATTGAATCGAATCGAACCATAAGGTCAAAGGATCTGATGAGTTGTGCACTTGAGCGGGTCAGGTGTTGGTTCAAACTGGAACTGGATAGAGCACCAAAACTATATGAGAGGAAGACATATGACCGCCATTTCTTTGAATGTTGCACCAAGTGTGAGCTTAGCATCAGGTGGCCACATCTGAGCGTGTGTTGGCAGGTTCATCTGTCTGTGCTCTGTCCAGTAAACAGAGGGTTAATGTTTTAAATCAACCATATGGTGGAATTAAAAGAGATTATGCAGGGAAAGTCCCAGAGGATCAGCTTTGTAGCTGCGTCACATATTTCTCTTTAATCCCGGTACAGCTATACATTAATGATGGAAAGCTTATCACTGTCATACAACATTATGTAATGGAAAATAGGAAAGACACAGTCTGTGGCAGCACTCCGCTTCTGCACAATAGTGATGATGGCAGAGACTGGGACCCCCTAGTTCCACAGTCCTCTGCTATGCAAGAGTAGCACCTATGTTTTCATACAAAACAATAGCTAATTAAAAGCAAACCTGAAGCAAACATAAACGTATGAGATAATGAATTGCATGTGTAGTATGGCTAAGAAATAGAACATTATTCAGGGTTGCTCATCACGACCTTGTGATCACGGAATAGCTGAGATTCACAAGCATTTTACACTATCCAACATCGTGATCCAAATTCATGATCGCCTCTCGATCACGAATTCATTTCTAAATGCACTCGTGATCGTGGTCCAAATCCGGCTCATGATCACGGATGTAGCCGTTAGAGATGGCCCGAACGGTTCACCGGTGAACTTCAGAGGTTCGCGATCGTGGAGAACCGCAAACTTTTCCGGAAGTTCGGTTCGCTCCCATAATGCACCATTAGGGTCAACTTTGACCCTCTACATCACAGTCAGCAGGCACATTGTAGCCAATCAGGCTACACTCACTCCTGGAGCCACTCCCCCCCCTTTTAAAAGGCAGGCACCGCCGGCCATTATACTCACTCGTGTGCCTGCACTAATTAGAGAAGGGACAGCTGCTGTAGACTCTCTCATAGGGAAAGCTTAGTTAGGCTCTTGTAGGCTGTTTAGCTTGCTCCTTGCTGATTTCTTATTGCTAAAATAGCACCCCAAAACCAGAGCAGCATCCTCGACCAGGCAACCTAGGCAGGTGCCTGGGGCCTAGTGGGTGTCCAGGGGCCCACCTGCCACCTTCTCTGACCTCTCACTACTTCAGCTTAAAAAAAAAAGAACCACAAGGGGATGCCAAATCTACTACCTTGCCTAGGGCTCCATTACATCTTAATCCATCTCTGACGAGTACTGCAAGAAACGTGGGAGGATCTGTTTTCTGGCAGCGAGGGAGGAGTCATGCTGCAGCTGGTAAGTATGGATCCTTTTTGAAGGAACCAGAGGGAATCAGCAAAAGTTGTGTTTCATTTTGTTAGGTCGGCCCCCTAACCATCACAAGAATGGTGATAACTCCCTTGGTCGAAAATGTTTGGACAACCCTGATCTATAACAAAACATTTAAAGAAAACCTTTAATGGAAGAAAAAAACCCTCTGGGGATACTTGCCTCGGGAGGGGGAAGCCCCGGGATCCTAACAAGGCTTCCGCTATCCCTCCATTCAAGTGCCAGGGTCCCCTGAAGGGCGGCGAGGTAAATATTTACCTACCACGATCCTGCACAGGTGCACTAGCCACTCTTCATTCAGGTTAAGTCGGGAATAGCCGAACCTGATCGATCCGCTGTACTGCACAGGCGCGCGTCCTTTTGCGGCTGCGCAGTAGAGCGGATACTATCGGATTCGGCTATTTCCACCTTGCCCGAATGAAGAGCCGATGCTGCGACTGCGCTGATTTCCAACGAGGTAAATATATCATCCCTTGTCAAGCTTGTCGGGGGAGGATTGGGGGAGTATTCGGGGGAGCCAACGCTCGATATCCTGAACTACAGGGGAGGGGAAAGCCTCACTGGGATACTGAGGCTTTCCCCTCCCGAGGTAAGTATCCCTCAGAAGTTTTTTTTTCTGTTAATTATTACAGGGTCTCTTTAACATTTCTCAATAAATGTAATGCATTAGCCTATACTGTATCTTTTGTTTTCTGTATCTTAAAAAATGATCACATAATATCTACCAATTACGAGGGCGGAGGGGATGTAATTAATTACAGGGGAAGTAACATAAAACCCGCCATGAACAAAAATCAGAAAATGAGAAATCCCTTGTAAAATCCTCTTACTTTCAGCAATCAAAATACAGCGCAGGGTAAGTCGGTGATAAAGCGCCATCGCAGGAAAATCCGGCACGTGTCCGCACATACTGCATCCTCAGTGAATGGTCCGCACTAGTGTTGGGCGAACATCTAGATGTTCGGGTTCGGGCCGAACAGGCCGAACATGGCCGCGATGTTCGGGTGTTCGACCCGAACTCCGAACATAATGGAAGTCAATGGGGACCCGAACTTTTGTGGTTTGTAAAGCCTCCTTACATGCTACATACCCCAAATTTACAGGGTATGTGCACCTTGGGAGTGGGTACAAGAGGAAAAAAAAATTTAGCAAAAAGAGCTTATAGTTTTTGAGAAAATCGATTTTAAAGTTTCAAAGGGAAAACTGTCTTTTAAATGCGGGAAATGTCTGTTTTCTTTGCACAGGTAACATGCTTTTTGTCGGCATGCAGTCATAAATGTAATACATATAAGAGGTTCCAGGAAAAGGGACCGGTAATGCTAACCCAGCAGCAGCACACGTGATGGAACAGGAGGAGGGTGGCGCAGGAGGAGAAGGCCACGCTTTGAGACACAACAACCCAGGCCTTGCATGAGGACAAGAAGCGTGCGGATAGCATGCTTTGTACCACCATGCAGTCATAAATGTAATAAAGATAAGTGGTTCAATAAACAGGGACCACGCGGCAACGCTAACCCAGCAGCAGCACACGTGATGGAACAGGAGGAGGCGCAGGAGGAGAAGGCCACGCTTTGTGAGACACAACAACCCAGGCCTTGCATGAGGACAAAAAGCGTGCGGATAGCATGCTTTGTACCGCCATGTAGTCATAAATGTAATAAAGATAAGAGGTTCAATAAACAGGGACCACGCGGCAACGCTAACCCAGCAGCAGCAGCAGCAGCAGCACACGTGATGGAACAGGAGGAGGCGCAGGAGGAGAAGGCCACGCTTTGTGAGACACAACAACCCAGGCCTTGCATGAGGACAAAAAGCGTGCGGATAGCATGCTTTGTACCGCCATGTAGTCATAAATGTAATAAAGATAAGAGGTTCCATAAACAGGGACCGGCAACGGTAACCCAGCAGCAGCAGCAGCAGCAGCAGCACACGTGATGGAACAGGAGGAGGCGCAGGAGGAGAAGGCCACGCTTTGTGAGACACAACAACCCAGGCCTTGCATGAGGACAAAAAGCGTGCGGATAGCATGCTTTGTACCGCCATGTAGTCATAAATGTAATAAAGATAAGAGGTTCCATAAACAGGGACCGGCAACGGTAACCCAGCAGCAGCAGCAGCAGCAGCAGCAGCAGCACACGTGATGGAACAGGAGGAGGCGCAGGAGGAGAAGGCCACGCTTTGTGAGACACAACAACCCAGGCCTTGCATGAGGACAAAAAGCGTGCGGATATAGCAGCAATGCTTTTTGCCGCCATGCAGTCATAAATGTAATACAGATGAGAGGTTCAATAAACAGGGACCGGAAACGCTAAACCATCCCAGATGTTCATCGGTCATGTTACTTGGTTGGGGTCCAGGAGTGTTGCGTAGTCGTTTCCAATCCAGGATTGATTCATTTTAATTTGAGTCAGACGGTCTGCATTTTCTGTGGAGAGGCGGATACGCCGATCTGTGATGATGCCTCCGGCAGCACTGAAACAGCGTTCCGACATAACGCTGGCTGCCGGGCAAGCCAGCACCTCTATTGCGTACATTGCCAGTTCGTGCCAGGTGTCTAGCTTCATGCCCGGTTTCAGGTCCAGCGGTGCCAGCCACAAATCCGTCTGTTCCTTTATTCCCCTCCAAATTTCCTCCCCTGTGTGCTGCTTATCCCCAAGGCAGATCAGCTTCAGCAACGCTTGCTGACGCATGCCAACAGCTGTGCTGCACTGCTTCCACGATCCTACTGCTGCTGGTGCTGGGTTAGCATTTCCGGATGAGGTACAGCTTTGAGATGCGTTGGAGGAGAAGGAGTCAGAGAGGTAGGTGCTGCTGTTGTTATCCAGCTGTTTGCGGCGTGGGCAACACCCGCGCCGTAGCAGGTGAGGAATCGCTGCCAGGCTCCACAAGGTTCACCCAGTGCGCGGTAAGGGAGATGTATCGACCCTGGCCGAACGCACTCGTCCAGGTGTCAGTGGTGAGGTGAACCTTGCAGGCAACGGCATTCTTCAAGCTTCGGGTTATTTAGCTGACCACGTGCTCATGCAACTCAGGCACTGCAGAGCGCGCAAAGTGGTAGCGGCTGGGAACAACGTAACGTGGGATGGCCACTGACATCATGCCCTTGAAGCTGTTTGTCTCCACCACTCGATATGGCAGCATTTCGCAGGCCAGAAGCTTGGCTATGCTGGCTGGCTGTTACTGCCACGGCCCGGGGGTCATTTGCTGGCAATTTCCTCTTGTGCTCAAACATCTCAGAGACAGACAACTCAACCGTAGCGCTGCACACCGAAGGGCTGTTGGTTGTTGTGTTTGATGAACACTGGGAGACCTCAAGAGCACTAGTCCGGAAAGTGACAGTGTCAGCATCGTCTGATGTTTGTGAATGTTGTGAACCACGCAATGGCTGGGCTACTGCTGCTGCTGAGGCGGGTCTGGTGGTGAGTCTGGTGAACCCAAGGGAGGCAGTGTTGCTGGTGGTACCCTGTCCTGCCGCGTTTGCCCACAGAGTGGGATGTTTGGATAGAATGTGGCGGCTCATGCTGGTGGTGGAGAGGTTGTTAATACTTTTCCCCCTGCTCAGGCGGGTCTTGCACACCTTGCAAATCGCCATGGTAACATCCTCAGTGCAGTCTTCAAAGAAAGCCCAGACTTTAACTGGCTGAGGACTCGGACCTCGTGCGTGATGTGCTGGTGCTGCTTAACCCACTGCTGGACGCTTGAGAGGTCATCCAAGTAATTATCTGGTCCTGTTCTTTTGGATCTGTGAGGGTTGTTGTCCTGGACAACATGGGCAGTATTGAGTGGGTTTTCTTGGGTGCTCCCCTGTGGCCTGTACGTGAACCGTCAGGGGAAACACCTCTTCCCTTGCCCCTCCCTCTTTCACCGGATTTCTTCCTCATTTCACTTATCCTTAAAGTACACGCTGACTGGCAGCAGTACAGTGGCAGTACAGAAATGCTATACAGTGGTGGGTGAGCGGTGTACCACTATTGTCAGCAGTGACACAGAGCACAATGCTATACAGTGGCGGGTGAGCGGTGTACTACTGTTCCCAGCAGACACAGAGTGGAAGTAAACACAATGCTATATAGTGTGGCTGAGCCGTGTACACAGAGTGGCATTAAACACAATGCTATATAGTCTGCTATATAGTCACCCCGAACAGGGTGATGTTCTGCAGAACCCGAACAGTGGCAAACACTGTTCGCCCAACACTACTGGGAGGGAACGCAGATTTTAGTACCTAAACACACGATACAACATGTTTTCCGGGGTCGGACTCTGAGGCACATACAGATGGTCCCGATCATCATCCTCATCATACAACTCTTCTCCTGAGTCTGACCCACCCACCACCTCTGCCACCCCAACATCCCCAGACACAGACCCCTCATCGTCCTCAACATTAACTTGGGATGCTGGCCTGAGCCAGACCTCCTCCTCCACATCAGGCCCCATCATCTCCTCAATGGCAGCCCTCATTAATCGCTCTGGCGACGGACTGATGGACACAACGTTCTCCTCCGGGGAGGGCTGCTGCTGACCACTGGCTGCTGGGGTGGATGTTATAGCTTGCGTGGGGCGTTGGCTGTTGCTGTTGTTGGGAGTGCTGCTCACAGCGGAGGTCTCTGGGGAACTCATGTTGAGCTCATATAGTGGTTGACGGTGAGTGGAGTATTACTGATCCCAGCAATATACACACTGACTGGCAGAGTACGCAATGCTATATAGTGTGGCTGAGCGGTGTACACAGAGTGGCAGTAAACACAATGCTATATAGTCTGGCTGAGCGAGCGGTGTACTACTGTTCCCAGCAGAATCAGAGTGGCAGTAAACAATGGTATATAGTCTGGCTGAGCGGTGTACACAGAGTGTCAGTAAACAATGGTATATAGTCTGGCTGAGCGAGCGGTGTACTACTGTTCCCAGCAGAATCAGAGTGGCAGTAAACAATGGTATATAGTCTGGCTGAGCGGTGTACACAGAGTGTCAGTAAACAATGGTATATAGTCTGGCTGAGCGGTGTACACACAATGCTATATAGTCTGCTATATAGTGTCAGTAAACAATGGTATATAGTCTGGCTGAGCGAGCGGTGTACTACTGTTCCCAGCAGAATCAGAGTGGCAGTAAACAATGGTATATAGTCTGGCTGAGCGGTGTACACAGAGTGTCAGTAAACAATGGTATATAGTCTGGCTGAGCGAGCGGTGTACTACTGTTCCCAGCAGAATCAGAGTGGCAGTAAACAATGGTATATAGTCTGGCTGAGCGGTGTACACAGAGTGTCAGTAAACAATGGTATATAGTCTGGCTGAGCGGTGTACACACAATGCTATATAGTCTGCTATATAGTGTCAGTAAACAATGGTATATAGTCTGGCTGAGCGAGCGGTGTACTACTGTTCCCAGCAGAATCAGAGTGGCAGTAAACAATGGTATATAGTCTGGCTGAGCGGTGTACACAGAGTTTCAGTAAACAATGGTATATAGTCTGGCTGAGCGGTGTACACAGAGTGTCAGTAAACAATGGTATATAGTCTGGCTGAGCGGTGTACACAGAGTGGCAGTAAACACAATGCTATATAGTCTGGCTGAGCGAGCGGTGTACTACTGTTCCCAGCAGAATCAGAGTGGCAGTAAACAATGGTATATAGTCTGGCTGAGCGGTGTACACAGAGTGTCAGTAAACAATGGTATATAGTCTGGCTGAGCGGTGTACACAGAGTGTCAGTAAACAATGGTATATAGTCTGGCTGAGCGGTGTACACAGAGTGGCAGTAAACACAATGCTATATACTCTGGCTGAGCGAGCGGTGTACTACTGTTCCCAGCAGACACAGAACAGTGAACAGAATGCTATATAGTGTGGCTGAGCGAGCGGTGTACCACTATTCCCAGCAGACACAGAACAGTGAACAGAATGCTATATAGTGTGGCTGAGCGGGCGGTGTACCACTATTCCCAGCAGACACAGAACAGTGAACAGAATGCTATATAGTGTGGATGAGCGAGCGGTGTACCACTATTCCCAGCAGACACAGAACAGTAAACAGAATGCTATATAGTGTGGCTGAGCGAGCGGTGTACCACTATTCCCAGCAGACACAGAACAGTGAACAGAATGCTATATAGTGTGGCTGAGCGAGCGGTGTACCACTATTCCCAGCAGACACAGAACAGTGCACAGAATGCTATATAGTGTGGCTGAGCGAGCGGTGTACCACTATTCCCAGCAGACACAGAACAGTAAACAGAATGCTATATAGTGTGGCTGAGCGAGCGGTGTACCACTATTCCAAGCAGACACAGAACAGTGAACAGAATGCTATATAGTGTGGCTGAGCGAGCGGTGTACCACTATTCCCAGCAGACACAGAGTGGCAGTAAACAGAATGCTATATAGTGTGGCTGAGCGAGGTACACAGAGTGGCAGTAAACAGAATGCTATATAGTGTGGCTGAGCAAGCGGTGTACTACTATTCCCAGCAGACACAGAGTGGCAGTAAACAGAATGCTATATAGTGTGGCTGAGCGAGGTACACAGAGTGGCAGTAAACAGAATGCTATATAGTGTGGCTGAGCAAGCGGTGTACTACTGTTCCCAGCAGTGACACAATGACAGGGGGGACCCTGGCTAGCGTGGCTGGAGCGCGAACTACCCTGCCTGCCTACCCAAAGCTAAACCCACAGACAAATGGCGGAGATATGACGTGGTTCGGGTATTTATTTACCCGAACCACGTGACCGTTCGGCCAATCAGAGCGCGTTCGGGTCCGAACCACGTGACCCGTTCGGCCAATCACAGCGCTAGCCGAACGTTCGGGGAACGTTCGGCCATGCGCTCTTAGTTCGGCCATATGGCCGAACGGTTTGGCCGAGCACCGTCAGGTGTTCGGCCGAACTCGAACATCACCCGAACAGGGTGATGTTCTGCAGAACCCGAACAGTGGCGAACACTGTTCGCCCAACACTAGTCCGCACCACGATTAAAGCGGACGTGATACTGGCAGCGATATGTAAACAGAAGCAGCTTTTATTTCCTGGCCTTTTTTTTCATCAGACGAATGAGAATTGCTGTGTGTTACTGCGTACTTCTGGGGCATGCGTTTGGTTATGAAAGATTTGTGTGCTTCGAATAGCTTGATTGACAGCCTTTTTTTATTTATTTAAAATAAAAAAAATAAAAATCTTCTGGGTACACACATGTGGCTTTAGTCTCTGGTTGTTGACTTCAGTAGCCCAACAGCAAGGCTGGATTTATACTTTTTACTTTTTATGCCCCTAGGCCAAATATGTTAAAGCTCCCCTTTTATGTGCAGCAGCTCCCCTCCCATTCCATGTGATGATGTGAAGCCCCCCCCTTCCATGTGTAACACTCATGTACTGTAGTCTCTCTCTTTCATGAACCGCTCCCTTCGCATCAGTTTCCCCTTTTCATGGGTTGCTCTGCATTTTCAGCCTCCTCTTTCATATGTAGCAGCCCCTCTTTTATGTACTTGGGCTGCAGCCGCACAACACCAGGGCCTTTGTGGCCTTTCCAGAAAACCAGCCCTGCCCATCAGAAACTCCCAACATGAACTGGAGGAGGACTGAAATAAGTAGTAACTGATGAAGGATCTCATGTGTTCTCCAACATTCTCTGACATATGCAGGATTGTAATCGCTAGTAGCACAGACCCCCATCTCCTCTGTGGTGCCTCCTGCGGTGCGCATAATGGGAAGTGCCGCTAGAAGTAATCATAGAGAGAAGACAGAGAGACTGTGCGACAGGGTTAAGAGTGATCCTGGCGGTGACAGGAAACTATCACGAAATGCTCTGGTCTGCATATGGCTGGGTGAGGGGGGCACAGGTGCACCCTCAGGGCTCTGCACTAAAGACTAGTGCCTCAAGAGCCTCTGCTTAGCCCGGCCCGGCTTTGGTTTTTATCTTGTTCCTGTCAAAAATGAAGACTTCACAAGCCTAATGACACACTGCTTACTGGTCTCCACATCAAAGGATGAGTGTTCTGTTCAGGGGTGTATCTGGGTAATATAATGCCAGTGGCAAACACAGAAATTGCGTCCCATATCCATTTGCTCCCCATATCCCATTGCACCCATATCTACGGTATACAGGAGATGTAGCCATAGGTGCCCCCCAGTATATGTAGTGAGAAATTGCCCCCCTTTCCCCAGTATAGTTTACTAATCGCAGCTGAACTGCAGACCGCGGGAGGTCGATGTGGGACTCACACGTGCTTATGGGGCTGGAGGAAGCCCTGCACAGAACGCTCCCAGCCGCCGGAGAAAAAGAGGGAGCACACTGTGCAATGGTCGACTGGCCGAAGTTACGGGACCCGGTACCGAAGAAGAAGAAGACTGAGGACGGCAGGGTGGGAGCGATCCGTGCGTATGGGGCTGGAGGAGGCACCAGGTATGTATAAAAGCTTTTACAGTTACTTATCTCTGGTTTACTTTAAGTCACCAGCAAGCAAGAAAATACTTTTGACAAGACCTTTTCACCTGCTTTTCAGTACTTTTTCATTTGCAGGGTGCTGTAAAGTGATTTTAAACAGAGGATGAAAAATTATCTCCTAAGAGGAAACTTAGGAGAAAAAGGGAATTGATTGGGCCCAAAAGATATACATTGTGGTTTCTGTCTTGGCCTATGCATCCTCCCTTGCTCTATCCAGTTCAATGAAATCTATATGCATTGTATCTCTCTGCCCTCTATAATCCTGGAAAAATGTCCTCGGCATTCCTTCCCTGGGAAGTGTTGATAGTTATTCATTCTTGAGATATATTTAGCATCAACACTTTTTCCATAACGCTTTACATTGAACTGAGAGCGGTTCACATCACTAAGACAAGGGCAGTCAGTCACCAATTGTCATTTGCTGCTGTGGATATGGCCTGGTTGCTGGGCTGATGTCCGATCCCAGCAGTCACTTTCTACACAAGTCCATTTTCTACTAGTTAATATAAGCACACCATGTGTAAACTACTAGCATTGATGGTATCGGCTACTAATGCTCCCATTCAGCTGCATAAGGCCAGATGCATACATTTAAAAATAGCGCAGCCAAAAAATGGTGATGATGCCGATAGTGACATTTTGCTACTAAGGTTATTCAACATTTTAGAAATGTCCTAAAAGGTTAAATAACCTTAGTAATAAGATATCGTTACAGGTCCCGGCGATTGTGTCTCCTCCATTTCCTGGTTAGTTTGCAGGAGTCTTGCAGCCAGCCAATCACCATGCGCATGGACTTAAGTGGTGCCTACTCTCTCACACTGAACCCTCCCTCTACCTATGCCTAACCACTCCCCCCCCTGCTGCCTAACCCTAACCACTCCACCCCCGCTGCCTAACGCTAACCACTCCACTCCCGCTGCCTAACGCTAACCACTCCACCCCCACTGCCTAACGCTAACCACTCCACCCCCGCTGCCTAACGCTAACCACTCCACCCCTGCTGCCAAACCCTAACCACTCCACCCCCGCTGCCTAACGCTAACCACTCCACTCCCGCTGCCTAACGCTAACCACTCCACCCCCACTGCCTAACGCTAAACACTCCACTCCCGCTGCCTAACGCTAACCACTCCACCCCCGCTGCCTAACGCTAACCACTCCACCCCCACTGCCTAACCCTAACCACTCCACCCCCACTGCCTAACCCTAACCACTCCACCCCCGCTGCGTAACCCTAACCACTCTACCCCCGCTGCCTAACGCTAACCACTCCACCCCCGCTGCCTAACCCTAACCACTCCACCCCCGCTGCCTAATGCTAACCACTCCACCCCCGCTGCCTAACGCTAACCACTCCACCCCCAGTGCCTAACCCTAACCACTCCACCCCCACTGCCTAACCCTAACCACTCCACCCCCGCTGCCTAACCCTAACCACTCTACCCCCGCTGCCTAATGCTAACCACTCCACCCCCGCTGCCTAACCCTAACCACTCCACCCCCGCTGCCTAATGCTAACCACTCCACCCCCGCTGCCTAATGCTAACCACTCCACCCCCACTGCCTAACGCTAACCACTCCACCCCCACTGCCTAACGCTAACCACTCCACTCCCGCTGCCTAACGCTAACCACTTCACCCCCCTGCCTAACGCTAACCACTCCACCCCCACTGCCTAACCCTAACCACTCCACCCCCACTGCCTAACCACTCCACCCCCACTGCCTAACGCTAACCACTCCACCCCTGCTGCCTAACGCTAACCACTCCACCCCCCCTGCCTAACGCTAACCACTCCACCCCCGCTGCCTAACGCTAACCACTCCACCCCCACTGCCTAACCCTAACCACTCCACCCCCACTGCCTAACCCTAACCACTCCACCCCCGCTGCCTAATGCTAACCACTCCACCCCCGCTGCCTAATGCTAACCACTCCACCCCCGCTGCCTAACGCTAACCACTCCACCCCCGCTGCCTATTGCTAACCACTCCACCCCCGCTGCCTAACGCTAACCACTCCACTCCCGCTGCCTAACGCTAACCACTCCACCCCCACTGCCTAACGCTAACCACTCCACCCCCGCTGCCTAACGCTAACCACTCCACCCCTGCTGCCAAACCCTAACCACTCCACCCCCGCTGCCTAACGCTAACCACTCCACTCCCACTGCCTAACGCTAACCACTCCACCCCCACTGCCTAACGCTAAACACTCCACTCCCGCTGCCTAACGCTAACCACTCCACCCCCGCTGCCTAACGCTAACCACTCCACCCCCACTGCCTAACCCTAACCACTCCACCCCCACTGCCTAACCCTAACCACTCCACCCCCGCTGCGTAACCCTAACCACTCTACCCCCGCTGCCTAACGCTAACCACTCCACCCCCGCTGCCTAACCCTAACCACTCCACCCCCGCTGCCTAATGCTAACCACTCCACCCCCGCTGCCTAACGCTAACCACTCCACCCCCAGTGCCTAACCCTAACCACTCCACCCCCACTGCCTAACCCTAACCACTCCACCCCCGCTGCCTAACCCTAACCACTCTACCCCCGCTGCCTAATGCTAACCACTCCACCCCCGCTGCCTAACCCTAACCACTCCACCCCCGCTGCCTAATGCTAACCACTCCACCCCCGCTGCCTAATGCTAACCACTCCACCCCCACTGCCTAACGCTAACCACTCCACCCCCACTGCCTAACGCTAACCACTCCACTCCCGCTGCCTAACGCTAACCACTTCACCCCCCTGCCTAACGCTAACCACTCCACCCCCACTGCCTAACCCTAACCACTCCACCCCCACTGCCTAACCACTCCACCCCCACTGCCTAACGCTAACCACTCCACCCCTGCTGCCTAACGCTAACCACTCCACCCCCCCTGCCTAACGCTAACCACTCCACCCCCGCTGCCTAACGCTAACCACTCCACCCCCACTGCCTAACCCTAACCACTCCACCCCCACTGCCTAACCCTAACCACTCCACCCCCGCTGCCTAATGCTAACCACTCCACCCCCGCTGCCTAATGCTAACCACTCCACCCCCACTGCCTAACGCTAACCACTCCACCCCCGCTGCCTATTGCTAACCACTCCACCCCCGCTGCCTAACGCTAACCACTCCACCCCCACTGCCTAACGCTAACCACTCCACCCCCGCTGCCTAACGCTAACCACTCCACCCCTGCTGCCAAACCCTAACCACTCCACCCCCGCTGCCTAACGCTAACCACTCCACTCCCGCTGCCTAACGCTAACCACTCCACCCCCACTGCCTAACGGTAACCACTCCACCCCCGCTGCCTAACGCTAACCACTCCACCCCTGCTGCCAAACCCTAACCACTCCACCCCCGCTGCCTAACGCTAACCACTCCACTCCCGCTGCCTAACGCTAACCACTCCACCCCCACTGCCTAACGCTAAACACTCCACTCCCGCTGCCTAACGCTAACCACTCCACCCCCGCTGCCTAACGCTAACCACTCCACCCCCACTGCCTAACCCTAACCACTCCACCCCCACTGCCTAACCCTAACCACTCCACCCCCGCTGCGTAACCCTAACCACTCTACCCCCGCTGCCTAACGCTAACCACTCCACCCCCGCTGCCTAACCCTAACCACTCCACCCCCGCTGCCTAACGCTAACCACTCCACTCCCGCTGCCTAACGCTAACCACTCCACCCCCACTGCCTAACGCTAACCACTCCACCCCCGCTGCCTAACGCTAACCACTCCACCCCTGCTGCCAAACCCTAACCACTCCACCCCCGCTGCCTAACGCTAACCACTCCACTCCCGCTGCCTAACGCTAACCACTCCACCCCCACTGCCTAACGCTAAACACTCCACTCCCGCTGCCTAACGCTAACCACTCCACCCCCGCTGCCTAACGCTAACCACTCCACCCCCACTGCCTAACCCTAACCACTCCACCCCCACTGCCTAACCCTAACCACTCCACCCCCGCTGCGTAACCCTAACCACTCTACCCCCGCTGCCTAACGCTAACCACTCCACCCCCGCTGCCTAACCCTAACCACTCCACCCCCGCTGCCTAATGCTAACCACTCCACCCCCGCTGCCTAACGCTAACCACTCCACCCCCAGTGCCTAACCCTAACCACTCCACCCCCACTGCCTAACCCTAACCACTCCACCCCCGCTGCCTAACCCTAACCACTCTACCCCCGCTGCCTAATGCTAACCACTCCACCCCCGCTGCCTAACCCTAACCACTCCACCCCCGCTGCCTAATGCTAACCACTCCACCCCCGCTGCCTAATGCTAACCACTCCACCCCCACTGCCTAACGCTAACCACTCCACCCCCACTGCCTAACGCTAACCACTCCACTCCCGCTGCCTAACGCTAACCACTTCACCCCCCTGCCTAACGCTAACCACTCCACCCCCACTGCCTAACCCTAACCACTCCACCCCCACTGCCTAACCACTCCACCCCCACTGCCTAACGCTAACCACTCCACCCCTGCTGCCTAACGCTAACCACTCCACCCCCCCTGCCTAACGCTAACCACTCCACCCCCGCTGCCTAACGCTAACCACTCCACCCCCACTGCCTAACCCTAACCACTCCACCCCCACTGCCTAACCCTAACCACTCCACCCCCGCTGCCTAATGCTAACCACTCCACCCCCGCTGCCTAATGCTAACCACTCCACCCCCGCTGCCTAACGCTAACCACTCCACCCCCGCTGCCTATTGCTAACCACTCCACCCCCGCTGCCTAACGCTAACCACTCCACCCCCACTGCCTAACGCTAACCACTCCACCACCCCTGCCTAACGCTAACCACTCCACCCCCACTGCCTAACCCTAACCACTCCACCCCCACTGCCTAACCCTAACCACTCCACCCCCACTGCCTAACGCTAACCACTCCACCCCCGCTGCCTAATGCTATCCACTCTACCCCCACTGCCTAACCCTAACCACTCCATACCCACTGCCTAACCATAACCACTCTACCCCCGCTGCCTAACCCTAACCACTCCACCCCTGCTGCCTAACCCTAACCACTCTACCACCGCTGCCTAACCCTAACCACTCTACCCCCGCTGCCTAATGCTAACCACTCCACCCCAGCTGCCTAACCCTAACAACTCCACCCCCACTGCCTAACCCTAACCACTCTATCCCCGACGCCTAACGCTAACCACTCCACACCCACTGCCTAACCCTAACCACTCTACCCCCGTTGCCCAACGGTAACCACTCCACCCCCGCTGCCTAACCCTAACCACTCCACCCCCACTGCCTAACCCTAACCACTCCACCCCCGCTGCCTAACCCTAACCACTCCACCCCCGCTGCCTAACCCTAACCACTCCACCCCCGCTGCCTAACCCTAACCACTCCACCCCCACTGCCTAACCCTAACCACTCCACCCCCGCTGCCTAACGCTAACCACTCCACCCCCACTGCCTAACCCTAACCACTCTACCCCCGCTGCCCAACGCTAACCACTCCACCCCCGCTGCTTAACCCTAACCACTCCACCCCCACTGCCTAACCCTAACCACTCCACCCCCGCTGCCTAACCCTAACCACTCCACCTCCGCTGCCTAACCCTAACCACTCTACCCCCGCTGCCTAATGCTAACCACTCCACCCCCACTGCCTAACCCTAACCACTCCACCCCCACTACCTAAACCCAAATCACTCCACCCCCACTGCCTAATCCTAACCCTGCCAGACAAATAGCGTACTCTTCTTACACTTCTCATACTGTGGATGTCCTTGTCAGGTTTTGTTGCACCATATGAGTTGTTATGTATAGAATGCTTGGGGGGCTCAATGTAAAACTTGCACTGGGTCCGGCAGGTCCTTTGAGTCCAGAGACCATGCAGACAGAGAAGACAAAAATTATACTCTAATTTTACTGGAGGTGAAAGCTGCATGGTCTCTGGGCCAGGGGTGTAGCTACAGGGAGCAGCCTCTGCAACTGCAGGGGGGACCAGAGCTATAAGGGGGCACCTATTATTATGCTGGGAATACACCATGAGATATTTTGGCAGATTGATGGTTCGATAGATCATTTCCAACAGGTCCGATGTTATTTTTGATAATTTTTCTGATCGATTTCTCATAGAAGTGAATGGAAATCAATAAGAAAAATAAAAATCTCATCGTGTATTCCCAGCATTACTTCAAGGATACCCGAAGTGACATGTAACATGACGAGATAGATGTGTATGTACAGTGCCAAGCACACAAATAACTATGCTGTGTTCCTTTTTTCTTCCTCTGCCTGAAAGAGTTAAACATCAGGTAAGTGGCAGTTCCTGTCTGAGTCAGGACTGGGTCAGACTACAGTGTGACCCTCACTGATAAGAAATTACAACTATAAAACACTTTCCTAGTAGAAAATGGCTTCTGAGAGCAGGAAAGAGATAAAAGGGTCAATAGTTTAAATATTTTAGCACAGGCATACTTCAATAAATGTGTCATTGAGCAAAACCAATAAAATAGTAAAAACTTAAAAAGTAGATTTAGATATAAAATAAAACTGTGGAATATCTTAAAAAGTCATTTTTAGGAGAAGGAGGATAGATACAATTGTTTATTTCATTAGTTTATTTTCACATCAGGTGTCGTTTCACTCCCTACAATAAAGGGGTCCATCCTTCAGATCTGGTGTTTTTGTGGCTACACTTGTTATGGGTGTGAATATCACGATGGCCACACTTGTTTTATGACCCCTACAAGATAGGCCCCAAGCTGTGAGGGTCACATGGGGAGGCAAGGGAAAGGGTGTGCAACAGGGCTGGATTTACAATAAGGCACTGTAGACACATGCCTATAGGCGCCTGATGATGGAAAGGCGTCTCACTTCCCTCCCCATGCACCTCCCCCTCTCCTTCACTATGCAGAGTCCTGATGATCTCACTTCAGTCAGGTGCACCTCTGGTTACCTAATACTTGGGGGCACATCTAGATACTTAATATTGAAGTTCCTCTAGCTAAGGGGCACATGTAGCTGCCTATGACAGGCAAGGGAAATAAGGGAGAAGTGACAGCAGGGCCAGCCAGCACAGTTGCGGTGCAGTTCCGTGGGTGTTTGTAGGTTCATGGAGGGCGGAGTCTAGAGTGCCAGGACATCTGTGCCTATAGGCTCCTGTGAGGTAAATCCGTGCCTGGTGTAAATATTGGGGGGCTCAATCAACGTTTTGCTGATGGTCCCGTTGATTTAAACTGTAGGTACGCCCCTGCACAGGGCTATATTCTTACTGTTCTCTGACAGGCTTAGCATAGCACCAACCAGAGGCGTCCGAGCCATTAGGCAGCTATAAATTTTCGCCTAAGGCGACAGGAAGAGGCAAGGGCGCTTCTGCACTGAGTAGTGAGAGAAGAAATGCCTCTCAGCTGACTCAGGTGTCAGTTTACACAGCAGCAGCAGCAGCAGCAGCAGCGGGGCTGACTGGACTTCAGCTCAATGATTCAAAGAACCACAGTAATGAATGAGTCAGTGAGAGAAGGCACTCATCCTAGTCACGGATCCGAGGAGTACAGCATCATCAGCTCCTGAGTCCAACTCCTGAGAATTCAGTCCCTCTCTCTCTGCTAGTGCTAACTGCGTGGATGTAGAGACTGTGTAGCAGCCAGGCATTGACTTCCCCCCAGGCCGCCTTTCATTCAATGATTTAGGGTTGGTCCTGTGTCTGCTGTATTCAGGTTTGTTGATGTAAGGCAATGTAAAATACTAGGCTAGCTGATAAAAGTGCAATTAGAGGGCAGGCTAGCTGGTAAATATACACAGCATGATGTAGAACTCGTCTGGAGGGTCAGTGGGAAAAAATCTGTCTGGTCTCTCCCCATTGTTATAATGACTGCATGTGCAGATAAGGTCTTAAACAGGTTGAAAAGTTTTGACAGTCCCTAGACTCCAGGAGGGCTGTTTGCTGACTTGTGTAAGAGATTGGCAGGGACAGCAGTCCTATTACCAGCAACTAGTCTCTGTGTAATGTGGGACTGCAATACAGATAAACTGCTCCATCTCAGGCTATTCTCAGTCTCACTCCACTCCTCGTGTGTGTGTGTATATGTGTGTATGTGTGTGTGTGTGTGTGTGTACTGTGTGTGTGTGTGTGTGTACTGTGTGTGTGTGTGTGTGTGTGTAGTGTGTGTACTGTGCTGTGCGTGTCTAAAGTGTGTGTGTGTACTGTGTATAGTGTGTATGTTGTGTGCAGTGTGTGTACTGTGTGTGTGTGTATGTTGTGTGCAGTGTGTGTACTGTGTGTGTGTGTGTGTGTATAGTGTGTGTACTGTGCTGTGCATGTCTAGAGTGTGTGTGTGTGTGTGTACTGTGTATAGTGTGTATGTTGTGTGCAGTGTGTGTACTGTGTGTGTGTGTGTGTGTGTGTGTGTGTGTGTACACTGTGTGTGTGTGTGTGTATAGTGTGTGTGTGTGTGTACTGTGTGTGGTGTGTGTGAGTGCATGCCGCAATAAGTATATTTTATGGTGAAACGCTGCTGCATTATGATTTTCGGGGGTCTTGGGGGTGGGGTTCACCACAGGAGTGGTGTTTACCATGAGGGGTGCGGGGTATGGGACTGGGGGCAATCACGGGGGGGGGGGGGGGGGTGCCACAGGATTTCTCGCCTGGAGTGACAAAATGGCTAGAGACGCCCCTGGCACCAACACAAAAGAAAATAAAAGTAAATATCCATTTCCCCATGCATGTTGTGCAGCACAAATATACTGCAATATATGAAACACTCATTAAAGCCAGGCGCATCTTCTCTCTGTGATCTGTCAACTAAATTTAGCTAAGCCTGATCTAGTCTGCAGATGTCCCCTTTGTCCTTTGTCTCTTATTGGGATTAAACATGCTTTCTATGTGCGACAAGCCGTATGACCTACTTTACATTCCAGGAGATATTATTGGTCCTGCAGTAGATAGGGAGACTATATGAGCTTGTTTTAGAAGCTTATTTCTGCTGGATGTACAGTATCTGAGGAAGACGAGGAATTCCATATCCGACTGAGTCAATGAAACGCCAGAATTACATCAGGAGACAGTCATGTTTCCTGCAACTACAGACCATTTCTAAAAAGCTGAAAACTGCATGCTGGGAAAAGCAGAAAATATACTGATCATGCCTCAGTCCCATAGCAAAATGAGTAGGGGAGAAAAGGGGAGGTTTAAGGTAAAGTCCTAGTACCGCCTCCCATTTTAGAATGTGTGTAATACAGCAAAATCCCCTTTTATCGGAACTCAGGCAACTGTAAATCTCAACTAACCGGCACCAGGGCTGTAAATAGGGAGGCTCAACCCTACAACTGCAGGGGCCCTGGAGGTGTGGAGGCCCCCAACTATTAACCGTCCTGTCACACACCCCCTGGTGGCCGGACTGCAAGCAACACAAACACTTTGATACACAATATTTCAGGTACAAGGCTATCATCACCTCTGTAGAAGGATAGAGGACCTGCTCTGACTAATATAAACCTGCAAATAAAAATTGGTAAAACACCCTGGTCTGACTAAAACCAATAAAATACTGCAGGTAATGAATCTTCAGAAAGGCTAGGATTCTTTCTGCGGTGCTTAAAGCAGTTATGTAGCCCAAAAAGATGACCTTAAGTATTTTATTGTAAATGCATTATAAATAATTGCCACAGGTAAAATAAAAGGTCAAAAACACAGAAAATGAATACTTAGAGATTTGGGGGAAAGATGTTCTTTGTGTGGAAATCAAAGCAAAATGGAGGGTTCCTTTGTTTTAAAAGTTCAGTCAAAATGGAGGCCAGCTGCACGGTCCTCTTGCTGGCTCCAGACTTCCGTGATGTTGCCGGAAAAGGGGAGGACAGTTATCAGATTTCAGTCCTTTGCTTATATAGGACTCAGCTCTTGAGTTCAGAACTCAGAGCCAGCCCCTGGGCTGGGGCCAGGGGCGTTGCTAGGACCTTTGATCCGGGGCACCGGCATGGAACCTGTTGCCATGGTGCCTCGGATCAATTGATTAGCAAGAAGGGGCACTGGGCGGAGCGACGGGGAGGAGCAGGCAGATGAAAACTCACCTCCGATCGCAGCCTCCAACTTCTTCCGACTTCCTCCCCGGCGTCCGTCGCCTTGGTTACAGTGCCACCTGTGATGACAGCACAGGGGACACTGTTACCAATGCAAACTACCCTGGGGAGGAAGTCTGTAGAAGCTGGAGGCTGTGATCGGAGGTGAGTTTTTAATCGCACAACAGATGAAGTGGGCGGAGTGTATGCTCCCACCCTCCGTAGCCATGTCAACCATTGCAGTTTACAAGCAGAGCAAACAGTCCTAGACATAGGACTATTTAATTATTCTTTTTGATTTATAAAGCTCCAACATATTCTGTGGCGCTTTACAAAGTAAGGAACAAACATGGGGTACAAAATAATTCAGACAATGGTATACACCAATGTACAAAATACAGGATTGGTACAAAATACAGAATTGGTAATTACAGTGAAAACATTTATCTGAATAAATGTATAACAAATTCCAAGACACAAAAGGGTGAGAGAGTTTTGGCCACATGAGTTTACAATCTAAAGGTTAAGAAATTACTTTCTGCCTGGTACTGAGATTTTAAAGAGGGGAAAAAAACCTTTTTGTTTTTAAATTTGGTGAAGTAACAGTTGCTTTTTTCCCGCTTTACTAACAGCAACCAAACTGTGTTCTGTATTTAGCGGATCACAAAAGCCATTGCTTTTCCCTGTGCAGCAGATTGCCCCATTAGCACTGATTTATATATGTGAACAGTCACCTAAGTCTGTTACAATAAGCCGACCTGCTGACGTTAATGGATTATTGGGAGAAAATATAGCTGAGATTTTCCAAGGTCGCAGCCCTAATTAATCTGACTTTCCTTAACAAAAAGAGAAGAGATTATCGTGGCAATCCGATCCTGAAACGGCCATCTCCAAAGTTTGCATCCACTAAGGTCTCGCTCACATTGGCTGCGTTGAAAAACGCATAAAAGCGCATGATAAAGACACATGCGCTTGTGCACGCTTTAGTGCGTGTTTCAGTGCATTGCAGTGCACTTTTTTTAAGCATGTTTTGCTTATTGTAGCAGTAGTAGTTATCAATAAAGCTTTGTTTTTATATGTAAATGTTTTTTTTCCAAATAGGGGTAAAAATCGCATGAGCTTCTATGCGCTAAAAAAGCACACCCATTCACTTGCACTGATGTGCACTTTACAGCTCAATGCACAGAAATGCATGCAACACTATGTTTTTGTAACGCAGCTCAGCGCAGCACATAGATGTGAACCAGGCACATTTAATTACATGGGAAAATCAATACCTTGCAAGACGCACAGGGCAATGCGCTGTGAAAAGCGCACAGAAACGGCCCTGATGTGAACGAGGCCTAACAACTGATTTTCACTGAAAAGAAAAACAATCTCTTTTAGTACAGTTGAATACATTTTAGCAGGTCTTATTTCAGATTATTATACAGCTTCTGTACTTTAGATATTGAGAATACCATTACAATACAAGTACCTGACTGCTTATTAGTCTAAAGGCTCATACACACATCAGACTATAGTCTTTTGAAAATGAAAGATCACAGACCAATCTTACCACCCTTCATGTAGTATGAGAGCCATACTCTACACAGTCTTTTCTATGGAGCTGCACTCCCCATCAGACAGAAATCTTTGCAAGATGCTGCACACACAGATGCTGTACAGACACAAAAGATCAGTATCTGCAAAAGATCTGTTCCTCCCAAAGATCCGTTCCTGCAAATTGCAATGATAGTCTATGAGATCTGCAGATCATCATACACACATGATTTAACTGACATTCATCTGCGATTGGTAAGATGCACTGTCTTTCCCAGGAGAGGAAGTTAGGATGTGTGCTCCTAATCCATTGATAGGTTTGATGCAATGAATGTGTTTGCATGTCTGCACTATGCATGTTACAGGGCCAGAGTTAGGACACCTATGTTTACCTGGGTACTTCTACGCAGTATAGGTGACTAAGCATAAGAATGCATTCTTCTGTGAACTAAAACCCTGGCTTTTAATTTAGCTGTAGGGATAACAGTTGTGCCTGGATGAGTAAATCTGTGAATGCATTTGTTTGAACATTTGCATGTGAGTGTGCGAATGGTTAATTGATTTTTGCTGTTTGTAGCCACACCCCCTTCAGCACCTCCCTTTCCCTAATAATTTATTTAATGTCCTAACTAGAGGCGATGTGCCTGGATATATGTATGTTTATTCTTATCATTGACCCCTGTGGCTAGGGTCCAATTCGGTGCACTCCCCCCTTCCCCTGTATGTTTGTCAGCATGCAGACAGCTTATGCTGGTGTATGCGCATGGTGCACATGGACACATAACATTAGCTCCCTTGTGCGATTGGTAAGATGCACTGTCTTTCCCAGGAGAGGAAGTTAGGATGTGTGCTCCTAATCCATTGATAGGTTTGATGCAATGAATGTGTTTGCATGTCTGCACTATGCATGTTACAGGGCCAGAGTTAGGACACCTATGTTTACCTGGGTACTTCTACGCAGTATAGGTGACTAAGCATAAGAATGCATTCTTCTGTGAACTAAAACCCTGGCTTTTAATTTAGCTGTAGGGATAACAGTTGTGCCTGGATGAGTAAATCTGTGAATGCATTTGTTTGAACATTTGCATGTGAGTGTGCGAATGGTTAATTGATTTTTGCTGTTTGTAGCCACACCCCCTTCAGCACCTCCCTTTCCCTAATAATTTATTTAATGTCCTAACTAGAGGCGATGTGCCTGGATATATGTATGTTTATTCTTATCATTGACCCCTGTGGCTAGGGTCCAATTCGGTGCACTCCCCCCTTCCCCTGTATGTTTGTCAGCATGCAGACAGCTTATGCTGGTGTATGCGCATGGTGCACATGGACACATAACATTAGCTCCCTTGTGCGATTGGTAAGATGCACTGTCTTTCCCAGGAGAGGAAGTTAGGATGTGTGCTCCTAATCCATTGATAGGTTTGATGCAATGAATGTGTTTGCATGTCTGCACTATGCATGTTACAGGGCCAGAGTTAGGACACCTATGTTTACCTGGGTACTTCTACGCAGTATAGGTGACTAAGCATAAGAATGCATTCTTCTGTGAACTAAAACCCTGGCTTTTAATTTAGCTGTAGGGATAACAGTTGTGCCTGGATGAGTAAATCTGTGAATGCATTTGTTTGAACATTTGCATGTGAGTGTGCGAATGGTTAATTGATTTTTGCTGTTTGTAGCCACACCCCCTTCAGCACCTCCCTTTCCCTAATAATTTATTTAATGTCCTAACTAGAGGCGATGTGCCTGGATATATGTATGTATAGTCTGATGTGTGTATGTGGCCTAACTCTGACCAAACACATATCCATTAAATGCAACGCAGTTTCACTTTAGGTTGTCTTTAAATGATTAAAAGGCTAATTTTTACTATTCCCTGGAGCCACTTGAGATTGCACTGACAGGAAGCTGTCCTTTCTCTCAGCTCTCCCCACTGTGAGAAGCAGGGGCGGACATACGGCCGTGCAGGCCGTGCCGCCGCACGAGGGCCCCTGAAGTTCCGTTTTCTTCAGGGGCCCATGGCATTAAGTACTTTTTTTTTTTTTTTTAATATTTTTTTTTTTTATTATTATTTTATTCCCGGGGGCCCCCCGACTCCTATCCTCCCTCCCTCCCTCACCTCGGGGGCCCCCTCCCGATATGCGCGGCGGGAGAGCGAGCGAGCGGCAAATGCAGGAAGGGCTCTCCAGGCATCCGCTAGAGGCCCAGCCGCTTGGTCTCCAATATGTCTCCAGTTGGAGACATATTGGAGACTCAGCGGCTGGGCCTCTAGCGGATGCCTGGAGAGCCCTGAAGACTTCCTGCATTTGCCGCTCACTCTCCCGCCGCGCATATCGGGAGGGGGCCCCCCGAGGTGAGGAAGGAAGGGAGGGAGGGAGGATAGGAGTCGGGCCCCCCACCCGGATAGCTACCCACCCGGCTACCTACCCACCCGGCTACCTACCTACCCACCCGACTACCTAACCACCCACCAGGCTTCCTACCTACCTACCCACCCGGCTACCTACCCACCCACCAGGCTTCCTACCTAACCACCCACCCAACTACCTAACCACCCACCCGGCTACCTACCCACCCGGCTACCTACCCACCCACCAGGCTTCCTACCTAACCACCCACTCAACTACCTAACCACCCACCCGGCTACCTACCCACCCGGCTACCTACCTACCTACCCGGCTACCTACCTAACCACCCACCCGGCTACCTACCTAACCACCCACCCGGCTACCTACCGGGCTAGTTACCAACCCACCCACCAGGCTACCTACCCACCCACCCGGCTACCCGGCTACCTACCTAACCACCCACCCGGCTACCTACCTAACCACCCACCTGGCTACCTACCTAACCACCCACCCGGCTACCTACCGGGCTAGTTACCAACCCACCCACCAGGTTACCTACCCACCCACCAGGCTACCTACCTACCCACCCACCAGGCTACCTACCCACCCACCAGGCTTCCTACCTACCTACCCGGCTACCTACCTACCCACCAGGCTACCTACCCACCCACCAGGCTACCTACCTACCCACCCACCAGGCTACCTACCCACCCACCAGGCTTCCTACCTACCCACCCGGCTACCTACCTACCCACCCGGCTACCTACCCACCCACCAGGCTTCCTACCTACCCACCCGGCTACCTACCTAACCACCCACCCGGCTACCTACCTACCCACCCACCCGGCTACCCACCCACCAGGCTTCCTACCTAACCACCCACCCGGCTACCTACCTAACCACCCACCCGGCTACCTACCGGGCTAGTTACCAGCCCACCCACCAGGCTACCTACCCACCCACCCGGCTACCCACGCACCCACCAGGCTACCTACCTACCCACCCACCGGGCTACCTACCTACCTACCGGGCTAGTTACCCACCCACCCACCAGGCTACCTACCCACCCGGCTACCTACCCACCCACCCACCAGGCTACCTACCCACCCACCCACCAGGCTACCAACCCACCCACTCAACCAGGCTACCAACCCACCCACCCACTCACCCACCCACTAGGCTACCTATCCACCCAACCACCCATGGGAGCTGCGCGCCGGATGGAGGCTGGGACAGGAGGTCTGCTGCTGCAGGTGAGTAAATGTTTTTGTTTTATTTATATTAGCAGGTGTATGTTCTGGGCAGGTCTGCCACATGATTGCATGTATTTTCTTCGCAAATCTGCCGACATGATTGCATGTATTTTCTGGGCATATCTGCCGACATGATTGCACGTATTTTCTGGGCATATCTGCCGACTTGTTTGCACGTATTTTCTGGGCATATCTGCCGACTTGATTGCATGTATTTTCTGGGCATATCTGCCGACTTGTTTGCACGTATTTTCTGGGCATATCTGCCGACTTGTTTGCACGTATTTTCTGGGCATATCTGCCGACTTGATTGCACGTATTTTCTGGGCATATCTGCCGACTTGATTGCACGTATTTTCTGGGCATATCTGCCGACTTGATTGCACATATTTTCTGGGCATATCTGCCGACATGATTGCACGTATTTTCTGGGCATATCTGCCGACATGATTGCACGTATTTTCTGGGCATATATGTGTATTTTCTTGAGAAAACCTGCACAATTATGTGAATTTTCTGGGGAAAGGGTCACCAAAACTTGGGCCCACTGTCTTTGCGTTGCACTTTTCAAGGGAACCTGAGGTGAGAATAATATTGAGGCTGCCATATTTCTCTCCTTTTAAGCAATACCAGTTGCCTGGCTGCCGTGCTGGTCCTCTGCCTCTTATTCTTTCAACCATAGACCCTGAACAAGCATGCAGCAGGTCAGGGGTTTCTGACAATATTGTCAGAACTGAGAAGATTAGCTGCATGCTTGTTGCTGGTGTAATTCAGTTTATTACTGCAGCCAAATAGATCAGCAGGGCCGCCAGGCAACTAGTATTGTTTAAAAGGAAATAAACCCTCACCCCGGGTTCGCTTTAAGTTACAGTTAGCTCCGCCCTCATCCGGTCATTGCCACGCCCATTTTTTTGCCGCGGCGCTACGCGCCGCAGGTTCTGTCCACTAATTTTTGCCGCGGCGCGCTTCGCGCGCCGCAGGTTGTAGCCACGCCCATATTTTGCAGCAGGCGCGCTACGCGCGCCGCAGGTCATAGGGGGCCCACAATTACAATTTTGCACAGGGGCCCACTGCTGGCTGTGTCCGCCACTGGTGAGAAGATCCTACTTTGATGTACAGAAAGCAGGAAATAATTCTCTGCTTGCCAAACAAACAGAGGAGAGGCTTCTGTGTAACAGCTAAATGGACTATAAGCAGCAGAATACTTTTTTGTCCCTTGTGTTGCAATTCTCCATCTTGACTAAATATATGAGAAAACATGCAAAGTGGCTGATTCCATTACTAAGTGTAATGTATTTTGATTGGGATCTTGAGGACATTGCTTTGAGACAAAGACAGAAATGATAAATATATAGGGAATAACGAGTTGGGAGACAGATTGTTATTGGATGTTATGCTAGATTGTAATTAAAGGTGACAGGGGAGACCTATAGTTGCCATGATGAAGGGTAGCAGGAGGGCACATACTGGCCACACTGAAAGGGGGACACATACTGGCCACACTGAAAGGGGGAGCTTGGACACAGACACTGGTCACACTGATAGGGGACATGGGGACAGATTAAGAGAATTAATGGTGGCATGTGGGGGCCTGGAGGAGCTATTGGCTGCACTTGGGGGCACAGAGGGAATAATGGCAGTGGCATAACTAAAGAGCTGTGGGCCCCGGTGCAAGTTTTACATGGGGCCCCCCCAAGCACTCTATACATAACAATTGATACGGCGCACCAAAACCTGCCAAGGACAACCCCAGTGTCAGAGGTGCAAGAAGGGGTTGGGGAACAGTGTGTTAAGGATTACTACTATTCAAAGCATCTATAGAAGTGATTATTACCAGCACAGGACCAATAGAGAGCTAATACTGTGATAGAGGGTGGACCCTTCGGGGCCCCTCTGGCCCAAGGGCCCCGATGCGGTCGCTACCTCTGCACCCCCTATTGCTACGCCCCTGAATAATGGCTACAATACTTTATGCAGAGCAGCCCTTAACCCATCCTGGTCCCCAAGTGCAGCCATTAACTTTGCTGTATAGACTTATACTCGAGTAACTAAAAAATCCAGATGAAGAGGGTCAAAAAATGGGGTCGACTTATACATGAGGTTGACTTGTATCTTAATTTTTGCAGCACAAATGGGCACAAATGTAGCACTAACCAAGCATGAGGGAATTTTTATCTGTGCCAATTATAGGGTGCCAGCTTCACGGAGCCCCAGCAATGTGATTCATGCCCCTCTTGGAGCTCTTTTGGGACATTGTGACTCAGCAAAGCTGTGTTCATAACTCATTCCATTACTGGAGAAGCTGGAAGTTTTCCCTGTGCAATATCAAGCACTTCTGAGAAGTGAAGGCGTTAGATGTCATTCTCTGGGGAAGACCTGCACAGGCCAGTAGCAGAAGAAACCCCACGTCAGGCAGTGACTGGTCTATATATAGTACTGTATCAAAAAAACACAAATGTCATCATTATCAGCCCCTATTCCTTTACAACATACAGATATTGCTAAATGACAACAAAATAGTAATCTATCCCATTGTTTGTCTGACTGGCAAAAACTGTTACCTAATTATACTATATTACTCGTATGTCTTGGGGTGGGGATCACACTTGTGCAGTTTGGCTGCGTTCTTTCCGCAATACCCAATCGCATGTAATGGTTTTTATGGGGCCGCTTCTTTTCAGGAGCCATCTGCAATTCTGCATAGTATTGAAAAAAAGATTCAACCTGCGCTAATTTTCACACAACGCATGCGATTCCTCATTGTAAACCACTGGCTACTGTGCACAAAGAGGCATTTGTTAAAACGCAGAGAAACGCACATATAATGCAGAGAAACCCTTGTGGAGATCCAGGCAGCACGGTGGCCTAGTGGTTAGCACAACTCTCACCTTGCAGCATAGGTCCCTAGTTCGAATCCCAGCCAGGGCACTATCTGCATGGAGTTGGTATGTTCTCCCCGTGTCTGTATGGGTTTCTTCCCACATCCCAAAAACATACAGATAAGTTGTTTTCCCCCTAAAATTGGCCCTAGACCAGGCATGGGCAAACTTGGCACTCCAGCTGTTAAGGAACTACAAGTCCCACAATGCATTGCAGGAGTCTTACAGCCACAGTCATGACTCATAAAGGCAAATGCATTGTGGGACTTGTAGTTCATTGCCCATGCCTGCCCTAGACTATGATACATACCCTACACAATACATACGGTACATAGACATATGACTATGGTAGGGATTAGATTGCGAGCCCCTTTGAGGGACAGTTAAAGCAAACCTGAAGAAAAGACCCAAACTTATGAATAATGAATTTTATGTGTAGTACGGATAAAGAACAGAACACTAGTAGCAAAGAAAAGAGCCTTTTATTTTCGGTTATAGATCTTTTTTTTATAACATTGCATGCAGCGCTTTGAGTCCTATGGGAGAAAAGCGCTATAGAAATGTTATTGTATTGTATTGTATTGTATCATTCTGTCTTATATGCAGTTTATAAACCACACTCTGTTTTTTTTTTTTAAATTATATAACAAAGCAGAGCTAATGATCCTATGAACTTTCCTGCAGTAAAACCTTATTTCAAGCTGTCTCTCGCTGTTTCTTGGTTGTGTAAGTGCTTCAGAAAGCAGGACTGTCTTAGACCCAAGTTAGGTCAAATAGCTCAGAGAAGCTCTTTTGCATACATAACAACTGAAGTTTCCAAACTCTTCCTGTACTGGAACAAAATATGGCCTAGTGCACACCAGAGCGGTTCGGCTGTGGTTTGCGATCCGCTAGGGTAATGTATTTCAATGGGCTGGTGCACACCAGAGCGGGAGGCGTTTTGCAGAAACGCATACTCCCGGGCTGCTGCAGATTTTGGATTGCGGATGCGTTTCTGCCTCAATGTTAAGTATAGGAAAAACGCAAACCGCTCTAAAAACAGCACTTCAGAGCGATTTTGCAGGCGTTTTTTGTTACAGAAGCTGTTCAGTAACAGCTTACTGTAACAATACATGAAATCTACTACACGAAAAACGCTACCCAAAACCGCAAAACGCTACAGAAAAAGAAGAAAAAGCGTTTCAAAATCTGCTAGCATTTTGCGGTTCTGCTAGCGGTTTTTGGTGTGTACCAGGCCTATGAGACTCTTTTTTTCTGCTACCCCTGCTCTATTTCTTAGCTGTACTACACATGCAATTCATTATCTCATAAGTTTATTTTTGCTCCAGGTTTGCTTAACCCCTTCCTGACCGTCTAACGCCGATAGGCATCGGTAAGGGGGCAGCCCCAGGATCACCTAACGCCGTCAAATAAATTAAGTTCTGAAAAAGCTCTGATAAACAAAGCTCTGTTGGTGGGCAGAAAAGGGGGGGATTAATGTGTGTGCTACATCGTATGGCTCTGCAGTAAGCTATTAAAGCTGCAGAAAATTTAATTGTAAAAAATAGCCTAGTCACTGGGGGGGGGGGGGGGGGGGGGGGATGGGAAGCCTGTGGTCCTGAACCAGCTTCCTCCAGCTCCTTGCAGCTGGCATGTCCCACGCCTGCGCCTGAGTGAGTGCCGCTGTCAATCAAGCCCACGTTGTCCGGACTGTACTGCACAGATGCAGTAGTTCTGCACCTGCGCAGTACAGTCCGGGCAACGTGGGCTTGATTGACAGCGGTGCTCGTGCAGGCGTAGTAGAGGACAACCTCGAGTTCACCCTCTGCACTGTGCGGGGACCCCAGGCTTGCGGCTGAGACCGGAGCTGCGGCGTGGGACATATCCGCTGCAAGTGGCTGGAGGAAGCCCCAGGTAAGTAGATCGGGGGGTAGGTTAATTAGCTTGATGACTCCTTTAAGTGATAAGACCTTATATTCTGTACAACGCTGCAGAAGATGTCAGCCCTATATAAATACTAAATAATAATCATCTAAGGTTTCCGTGGACAGAAGTGTGATCCTCTATTAAGGTTTCTTAGAGAGCACGAGGAACGTGACTCAACGTCATCAAGTAAAAAAACAGCATCCTATTAAATCTAACCTGTGCAAGAAGCTTAGCTGGGTAATCCTGTATTAAGTCTCAGGTGTGGAAGTTTCCAAAAGGTGTAATCTGCGCCGCGACGTGTAAAGAGGTCATTTACATACTGTATTAAAAAAAAAGAGGATTGTCCTTTACAGAGAGTGTCTGGTGACAAAGAGGAAGCCAGAGACTGCTATATAAACATTTACACTCTCTGCAGTGCAAGGTGATCCCTCTAATCTCCTGGGAGGGCCCAGACTTTTCCAAGAAGAAGGCAATATAAGCCAGCACACATTAGTCAATCGGTATGTTTAACTGTCTGTAGAGAGACAATATTTGCCTACTGTATGTTTATATGTGTACATTTACCTGCTGGACTCCTCGTGTTACACACGGAAACGCTGCGTGACGCATATGTAAACAAAGAATAGGACTATTCCCCTGGCGCAGGGGCGTTTACATTTTTCATTATTTTTTAACATATTTCTTGTGTTTTGCAGTGTATGCACATTAAATTCCACGATAGAGGGTGCAGCCCAATTTTTTTTCATGAATAAATTTAAAACAGATTTGTAAAACAGTTTATTGTTGCTCTGTTTTACTGAACATAATAATAATAATAATAATAATAGTGTAAAAGTGTGCCCAAAATTGAACACTGGGACCAAGTTGCGGTCCAACCTAAATGTCTAGTGGCCCTCCTCCCTACCATATAAAGATTCCTTGTGACTAGTGGCCCTCCTCTCTCCCATATAAAGATCCCTTGTGTCTAGTGGCCCTCCTTTCTCCAGTATAAAGATCCCTTGTGTCTAGTGGCCCTCCTCTCTCCCATATAAAGATCCCTTGTGTCTAGTGGCCCTCCTCTCTCCCATATAAAGATCCCTTGTGTCTAGTGGCCCTTCCCTCTCCCAATAAAAATCCCTTGTGTCTAGTGGCCCTCCTCTCTCCAATATAAAGATCCCTTGTGTCTAGTGGCCCTCCTCTCTCCCATATAAAGATCCCTTGTGTTTAGTGGCCCTCCTCTCTCCCATATAAAGATCCCTTGTGTCTAGTGGCCCTCCTTTCTCCCATATATAGATCCCTTGTGTCTAGTAGCCCTTCTCTCTCCCATATAAAAATCCCTTGTGTCTAGTGGCCCTCTTATCTCCCATATAAAGATCCCTTATGTCTAGGGGCCCTTCTCTCTCCCATATAAAAATCCCTTGTGTCTAGTGGCCCTCCTCTCTCCCATATAAAGATCCCTTGTGTCTAGTGGCCCTTCTCGCTCCCATATAAAAATCCCTTGTGTCTAGTGGCTCTCTTATCTCCCATATAAAGATCCCTTATGTCTAGTGGCTCTCTTATCTCCCATATAAAGATCCCTTATGTCTAGTGGCCCTCCTCTCTCCCATATAAAGATCCCTTATGTCTAGTGGCCCTCCTCTCTCCCATATAAAGATCCCTTGTGTCTAGTGGCCCTCCTCTCTCCCATACAAAGATCCCTTATGTCTAGTGGCCCTCCTCTCTCCCATACAAAGATCCCTTGTGTCTAGTGGCCCTCCTCTCTCCCATATAAAGACCCCTTGTGTCTAGTGGCCCTCCTATCTCCCATATAAAGATCCCTTGTGTCTAGTGGCCCTCCTTTCTCCCATATAAAGATCCCTTGTGTCTAGTGGCCCTCCTCTCTCCCATATAAAGATCCCTTGTGTCTAGTGGCCCTCCTCTCTCCCATATAAAGATCCCTTGTGTCTAGTGGCCCTCCTCTCTCCCATATAAAGATCCCTTGTGTCTAGTGGCCCTCCTCTCTCCCATATAAAGATCCCTGGTGTCTAGTGGCCCTCTTCTCTCCCATATAAAGATCCCTTGTGTCTAGTGGCCCTCTTCTCTCCCATATAAAGATCCCTTGTGTCTAGTGGCCCTCCTCTCTCCCATATACACTTCCCTGTATAGTGGCCATTTTATAAACTCACCTGGGGCCACATGCAATTACATTTTTCACCCGAGTTTTCTCCTAGGTGATATTTTCACAATTTGTAAATAAAATGCCTTTTAAGCCACGAGCAAGCACGCAAACAAACGCCACGAGCAAACAAATGCCACGAGCAAGCACGCAAACAAACAAAGCCATGAGCAAGCACACAAACAAATGCCACGAGCAAGCACACAAACAAACAAACAAACAAACGCCACGAGCAAGCACACAAACAAACGCCACGAGCAAGCACACAAACAAACGCCAGGAGCAAGCACACAAACAAACAAACAAACGCCACGAGCAAGCACACAAACAAACAAACAAACGCCACGAGCAAGCACACAAATAAACGCCACGAGCAAGCACACAAACAAACGCCATGAGCAAGCACACAAACAAACGCCATGAGCAAGCACACAAACAAACAAACGCCACGAGCAAGCACACAAACAAACAAACGCCATGAGCAAGCACACAAACAAACGCCACGAGCAAGCACACAAATAAACGCCACGAGCAAGCACACAAACAAACGCCATGAGCAAGCACACAAACAAACGCCATGAGCAAGCACACAAACAAACAAACGCCACGAGCAAGCACACAAACAAACAAACAAACAAACGCCACGAGTAAGCACACAAACAAACGCCATGAGCAAGCACACAAACAAACAAACGCCATGAGCAAGCACACAAACAAACAAACAAACGCCACGAGTAAGCACACAAACAAACGCCATGAGCAAGCACACAAACAAACAAACACCACGAGCAAGCACACAAACAAACAAACGCCATGAGCAAGCACACAAACAAACAAACAAACGCCACGAGCAAGCAAACATGTACTCAAAATAATTTTGACAGTTTTTCTTCACCTACTTACCAAGTGCTAAAAAGTTAATTTAAATTGAAGATAAAAAATTATCTCCTAGGAGAAAACTCAGGAGAAAAAGTAAATTGCATATGGGCCTTGGTGTCTAGTGCTTTCCCCCTCCCCTATATCGCTTCCCTGGTGTCTAGTGGTTTTCACCTCTCTTATACAATTCACTGGTGTCTAGTGCTTTCCCCTCCCTCCCTTATATGGCTTCCCTGGTGTCTAGTGCTACTTCACCTCCAATGAGGTTTCCCTGGTGGACTAGAGTGGGCCAAACATATTGCAAAGTGGGGAAATTTGGGTGGCACATTTGATGGCTCTGCAGGCCAGAGTTTGACATGTATAGTGCTATATAATTTTCCTCCTGACAAGGATTCCTTACTAAATGTATAGGTACCTGGCTCCAGCTAGGATGCAAACCCTGGTCTCCTGTGTGAAAGGCGGTGTGCTTAAATAGGCACTGTAGTGGCATTTAGTGTAGTAGAGCGCAATAAGTTATTTAGGATGTCCACTTTTTTGGCAATTTCCTGGTTTTAAACACTTTCTATACCCATACTGTATATTGCCTTATACTGGTATGTACCGTAACCCTACCCTCCCAGTGATGCTTAGCCTCGGCTATCTAGCTGTGTGGAATTCTCCTCCCAGAGGATTCTGGGAGACTGGTATATTTTCTACTGACTTCAAAATAAATTCTAAAAAACAAAAATTCCACAGAGATCACCTGACAGAACTAAAAATGTCGCCATCTGTGAAAAATTTCAGAATGTAAATCAGAGGGGAAGAAAGATTTTACAATGTGCAAACACTGACTAAATAATCTATAAATAAATATTTTATAAATGTTATCAATTTTATTAATTACGTTATTTTCACTTTGGTTCCTCTTTAACCAGTATTCAACCCCTTAACACGGCCTGAAGGGGGTGGGAGGAAGCCCAAGGTAAGTAGAAAAGGTTATATTCTGTCATCTCGACTTTTCTTTAAAGAGGAGCTGTCAGCCATACTATCTCAGAAAAGAACCCCACATATATAAGTAGTTAAATACTTGCTCTACTTACATAACATATATATTGCAGTATCCACGTTTTGATTTTAGTGATTTTTCTATAGTAAAAAAAAAGAGAAAATCCTTCTTAGCATTTCCCATTTTAACTGTGACTATTTTGAAGCCAATCCTGATGTCATTTCCTTCCTTACTCTCCTCTGCCTGATTTTGTATTCACTGCCCGCCTTCCAGTCTTGGCACTCCCACCCAGCCCTGCAATAGAAATTGCATTATATCATCATGCGAAATATTGCCCAATCAGAGAGGTGTGGGAGGGGACAACAGGAGGGAAAGAGGCTTCAGCCAATGAGGCTGCATTACTTAAGTCTGAAGGGAAAGTCGAGAAGCAAAAAGTACAACCCAGCATGCCCTGCAACTTCCTTTGTGTGTACCAAATAAGAGTCAGGTAAACTGGGGAATGATCATTTATCAACAAGAAAACTTAATAGTGATTTTAACTTTTGGATTGCCTGGTTAGCATCATTATTACTGGTTTACCAGATTAAAATAAAGAATTGATTTTTGATTTTTATGCCCGGCAGTTACACTTACATAACAGATGTATTGTACTGTCCACATTTTTATTTCAGTGATTTTTTTTTGGGGGGGGGGGGGGGTAAATAGAGAGAAAACGATTACAGGCATTTTCCATCTTTAATGTCTATGACTGAAGCCAATCTTTATGACATTTCCTCCCTTACTCTTTTTTTCTTCCTTCCTGAAGTGGTGTATTCATTGCTAGCCCTCCTCCCCACTGAGCTCTGTAGAAACTGCACAGGCATATCTAGCTTGCTTTGTAAACACATGTGAGCACAGCATAGGTCATATTTCAGCAGCTTCACACTAAACTGCCCTCAGCAAATAAGTGAGGAGCAGGAATGTGGGAGGGGTGATAAATGTGGGAGGGGTGATGACAAGCTTCCTTCTCCCTGGCAATGTACTAGAATAGAGCCAGGCTGACTGAGATAAGATTGATTACAGCAGAAACATTTATAATTATATTGGAATGCTTGCGTTGCAGGGTCGGGTAATAAACTGCATAATTAACACAGAGCAGTGGGTAAATGGAATGTGATTTTATGGCTGACAATCCTACTTTAAAGAGAACAAGAGGTGGGTTTTAAGAATGCTATTAGGACACAGAGACTGATTCTGCATACTATCACCAGCCTCTGTGTCTGTGCAGTGTCCCCCCTGGTCTCCCCCCCCCCCCCCTCCCCTGCATTCTGCTGTCCCCCAGAAAAAAAACGCCATGCTAGCGACATGCAGCTTGTCACTAGCAGGCTGTTTACCTTTGTGGTGTCTGTCACCACTGCAGAGCGCAGGGGGGGAGGGCCTAGGAGGGCGGGAGGGCCTAGGGATGGGGGGACAGTATAGTAACAGAGGCTGGTCATTGTATGCAGAACCATAGCCGGCCTTTGATATGAGCGACCGGAGCGGTCGCTCAGGGCGCCAGCTTCCAAGGGGGTGCCTATAGCTGGTTGCCTATGCGGAGGGCATCTACACCTGATTTCCTATACTGAGGGAACCAACACCTGGCTACCTATACTGGAGGTGCCTACGCCTGGCTACCTATGGGGGGATGGAGACCTTCAACTGACTTCCTATACTGGGGGCACCTAAGCTTGGCAACCTATATTGAGGGAACCTACACAAGAGATCCTATACTGAGGGCACCTTTAGCTGGCTACCTTTACTGAGGGCACCAACACCTGGCTACCTATACTGGAGGCGCCCTCGCCTGGCTACCTGTGGGGGGATGGAGACCTTCAACTGACTTCCTATACCTGGGGCACCTAAGCTTGGCAACCTATATTAAGGGAACCTACACATGAGATCCTATATTGAGGGCACCTATATCTGGCTACCTATCTATACTGAGTCTGAGGGCGTTTTAGGGGGGAGGGGGGGCGCAGTGCGGCTATAACGCGTGGTGCAAATTGTCGGTGCTATGCTATCATTCTAAATGGGGGGAGGCGGCTAACTGTCCCACTGATTGTTTTTATTAATATTCCTGAAAGGTTCTAGCCTTCATTTTTAAGTGTATTCAGGATAATGCACTCTTTCCATACATTTGTGGTTATTAATAGTATTTTTTCTATTATACATATGTGACGTGTCACAGAGATCTGAGCATTTGGCGTGATATGTCACAACGTCAAAAAGGTTGGGAACCACTGTCCTAGAAGATATCTCAGGAGAAAAGGGGAAATGCATATGGGCCTGTGTGTGTATATACGTGCGTGCGTGTGTGTATATGCACGTGAGAAGAGGATGAAGGGGAAGAGGGGGCACAAAAATCAGGTTTCGCTCAGGGCGCTGTGAAACCTAAGGCCGGCCCTGTGCAGAACCAGCCTTTGTGTCCTAATAGCATTCTTAAAACCCACCTCGGGTTCTCTTTAAACCACTTTACTCCTGCTGTCTGTTAGATTGCTCTGCATGGCCCAGTGCTCTGCCCAGCTGTCGCTTTAGGCCTGCTACTTGGAATTCAAATACACACATACCTATGTCCTTTTAAAACAAGTTATATTTACATCCCTTGAACCAAATCTAGACCTTTCACATTATCCAGCAATCTATTCAACAATCAGGTCATCCAGCGCAAAAGAATATGTTGGCACTTTATAAATCAATAATAATAATAAAGCACTGGGCCAATCAACATCAGCTGGAAATGCATTCAACTGGTCCAGTTCTAGGCTGTATACAATTCGCATGCAAACCAGACTTATTATGATTAGCGATGGTCAAATCAAATGCTGCTGAAGTAAAATTCAACTGGTCCATTTTCAAGCTGCATACATTTGCATACAAAATTAGCAAAATCCAGCATCAACTCGAAATTATTTGCATCTCAATGACCTTTCCTAATTATCATCTCACTGAGCCTCTGTGAGATCAAAATATGGCTCATTACTTGTGATAAACTTCTCATGCAATTTGGTGCCATCTCAATAAACACCAGAGAGTGAGACTGTCCTCGCTGACTGACATGTTGTCCGGACTCAGGTTTCTGTGCAACCCGAACATTTTGGAATGTCCATCCAAACAACCCTCAAATCAAATACAGCTTTGTTCCAGCAACATTAATATTTCTCTTCACAGCATTAAGAAACATACTACCATCAATTCCACTAGGCACATTGGCCTGCAAACAAGCATAACATTTTCATTGGTAACAGATTAATAACATACTATAATACGTCTATTAATCACATTGCATAAAATCATTACACTTTTTTTTTTGAAGGCCAGCAAAACAAGAAATGGATCTGCGACAGTGATGAGTGAAAACGCCAGTATTCTCTTCATATTCATTTTTACTAAAATAATGTTAAATTCCAATTTTCGAGCAAAAATATCATCGAAAATAAGTTTTCTTTTTCACGCTTTCCGCAAATTTTGGAGGTAAAATATACATTTCTCACGTTTTTAAAAAAGATTGTGGTAAAAATAGTGTGTGTGGGGGGGGGGGGGGGGGGGGTCAGTAAAGTATAGATTTCAAGAAAATTATTATTTTTGTGAAATTTTTTTGTGAAATTTTTCTTGAAATCGAAAATAGCATTTTTTGATGCAAAAATGACTGTGCCGAAAATTCACAATCAGCACTGATCAGCAAGCCTGGTAATTCTGGCGACTATCCTGTCCCAGTTAGATTGTGATTGCTTGTAGGCCCCTTATCTGTGGAGGATAAGGAACGCATGTTTGCTGAACGATACCTAGCTCGGCGTGTCCTTCTTTCACTATATCTATTTATCTAGCAAAGTTCAGCATGAATATTTGCACTATCCGCGTTCAGTATAATTAAACACAAAGCATTAAAGCAATTTTAGTGTTCCATTAAGTCCTTTAACTTACATGAAACAAATTATCCTCCAGACTAAAGCCGATTGGCTGAAATGTTGAGCTGTCACCCGTAGGAGGGACGGAATACTGATTAGATTATTCCAGGAAGGTAAATATCAGTCATGTGCATGAGTCTAGCCACACGCACTGTGCATGCTTTACTGGATAACAGCTTAAAGAGAAACCGTGACCAAGAATTTAACTTCATCCCAATCAGTAGCTGACAGGGGCGTTGCTAGCTCCAAAGATCAGTGGCACGTGCCCCGTATCTATTCTGGGGTGCCCCGGATGTCCTCCAGGCAGAGTGAAGGCACCGCAGCACTCAGCATGCCCCATAGAGACACCACAGCACCCTGCATGGCACTACAGCACCCAGCGTTCCCCAGAGTCACCAAAGCACCCAGCATGACACCCTAGCACTCAGCATGGCACCACAGCACCCAGCATGGCCCATTGAGACACTATATCACCCAGCTTGCCCCCATACAGGAACCAAAGCACCCAGCATGCCCCTATTGAGGCACCACAGCTTCCAGGATTTCACCATAGAGGCACCACAACCCCCAGCATACCCCCCAAATAGCTGTGTAACCTCTATGGGGGCATGCTGAGAGCTGTGGTGCCTCAATGGAGGGCATGCTGGGAGCTTTGGTGCATCAATGGAAGTATGATGGTTGCTATGGTGCCTCTATGTGGAAATATTGGGTGCTGTGATGCCTTTATGGGGGCATGCAGGGAGCTGTGATTCTTCTATGGGGGCATGCTGGGAGTTGTGGTGCCTCATTGGGAGGCCCGTGGGAGCATGGGGGGACTGCAAGACAATCTGGCAGCAGGCCAGCCCACCCAGCAGCAAGCCAGATCAGCCAGCACAGAAACCAGGTGACTCTGCCTAGTTATGTTTAAGTGACACTGTCTATTTATATGATATACTGCGTTTTTGTTTTTTTGCTGGGCAGGCCTACTTAGACCACTGTTCATGTAAATTTGGCTCCACCCATATTCTGGTGCATGGCCACACCCATTTTTCAGCTGGAGAGCCCAAGAGTGCCCCGGGTCTCTTAGGATCCTAGCAACACCCCTGGTAGCTGATACCCCCTTTTAGATGAGAAATCTATTCCTTTTCACAAACGGATCATCAGGGGGCTCGGTATGGCTGATATTGTGGTGAAACCCCTCCCACAAGAAACTCTGAGGACCATGGTCCTGGAAGTTTCCTGTCTGTGAACCTTGTTGCATTGTGGGAAATAGCTGTTTACAACTGCCAAAACAGCAAGCAGCAGCTACATCACTTGCCAGCAGTAAAAATGTCACCATGTGATAAATGTCAGAAAATGTCAGAATATAAATCAGGGATTTAAAAGATTTTACAATGGGCAAACACTGACTAAATCATTTATACATAATTATTGTAAAAATATAGTACTTTTTTAATTACATTATTTTCACTGGAGTTTCTCTTTAACCACTTTGTCCTCCTTGACGTATAAAAACGTCAAGGAGGACATGCGCGCTCCCGCGCTTCCCGCGCGCTCCCGCGGCCGATCGCGCGCATGCACGCACACTCCCGGCCGCGGATTCGTTAGCCCAGGAATCAATGAATCGGTCTATGGTGCCAGATTACTGATTCCTCTCCCCCGCAGAAAAAGCGACAGCTTCTCTTGGAAGCTTCGCTTTCTCTGATTCCAATGTCCCTCTAAGCGTACATTGTACGCTTAGAGTGATGTCATGTAAACAAACTCAAGGTTGCAATCTTGTGGCCAAAAAGTAAAACTACAACTAAAAGTTAAAAAAAAATCACAATACACAAATATTTCCCCAAATCAAACACTTTTTACATCCCACCCTCCCAAAAATACCCACATCAAATGTTTAATAAAAAAAAAAAAATACCATTACAATGAAAAAAAAAACACATAAATATTTACCTAAAAAAAAAAAAAACATTACAATGAAAAAAAACAGATAAATATTTACCTAGGGTCTAAACTTTTTAAATATCTATGTAAAGATGAAATATTTATTTTTTTATTATTATTATAAGCTTGTAAATAGTGATGGATGCAAAACTGAAAAAATGCTTTTTTATTTCCAAATAAAATATTGTCGCCATACATTGTGATAGCTAGGGACATAATTTAAATGGTGAAATAACCGTGACAAATGGGCAAATAATACGTGGGTTTTAATTATGGAGGCATGTATTATTTTAAAACTAGAATGGCCGAAAACTGAGAAATAATGAATTTTTTCAGTTTTTTTCTTATTCTTACTGTTAAAATGCATTTACAGTAAGGTAGCTCTTAGCAAAATGTACCCCCCAAAGAAAGCCTAATTGGTGGCGGAAACAACAAGATATAGATCAGTTCATTGTGATAAGTAGTGATAAAGTTATAGGCTAATGAATGGGAGGTGAACATTGCTCGGATGCATGAAGTGAAAAAGGGCTTAAAGGGATACTGTAGGGGTGTCGGGGGAAAATGAGTTGAACTTACCCGGGGCTTCTAATGGTCCCCCGCAGACATCCTGTGCCCGCGCAGCCGCTCACCGATGCTCTGGCCCCACCTCCGGTTCACTTCTGGAATTTCAGACTTTAAAGTCTGAAAACCACTGCACCTGCATTGCCATGTCCTCGCTCCGGCTGATGTCACCAGGAGCGTACTGCGCAGGCACAGACCATACTGGGCCTGAGCAGTACGCTCCTGGTGACATCAGGGGAAGCGAGGACACGGCAACGCAGGCGCCGTGGTTTTCAGACTTTAAAGTCTGAAATTCCAGAAGTGAACCGGAGGCGGGGCCAGAGCATCGGTGAGCGGCTGCGCGGGCACAGGATGTCTGCAGGGGACCATTAGAAGCCCCGGGTAAGTTCAACTCATTTTCCCCCGACCCCCCTACAGTATCCCTTTAAGTGGATAAAGGAGAAATTAACTGATACTATGGTAAGACAGCGGCACACTACCTCTGGCTTAAAGTGAACCCGAGGTGAAAATAAACTGATGAGATAAACAATTATATTTATCCTCCTACTCCTAAAAATGGCTTTAAAGGGGTTGTGTAGGGTATTTAAAAAATACAAACTGGCACTTACCTGGGGCTTATACCAGCCCCTGCAGCTGTCCTGTTTCGCGCCGCTCTATACGATCCTCCGTTCCCCGCCGCCGGTCACTGTCCAATTATTCATCTAACTAGATGAATGCAACTGCACCTGCACGGCCGCAGCCACATGCGACCTCACTCCCGCTCACGTCTCTGGGAGCTTCCTGCAAAGGTTTCATACTGCGCCTGCGCAGGAAGCTCTCAGGAGCAAGGATGCCTGCGGCAGCACAGGCACAGTTGCATTCATCTAGTTAGATGAATAATTGGACGTGACCAGCGGCGGGGGAACGGAAGATCGGAGAGGACGGCGTGGGACAGGACAGCTGCAGGGGGCCGGTAGAACCCCCAGGTACTTACCTGTCAGTTTTTTGTCTTTAAAATACCCTACAGAACCCCTTTAAGTATACCAGGGTTTTCTTTTTTTTTTAAATTATTATTATTTTATAAAGTGCCAACATATTCCGTGTCACACGCCTTCTACTGGCAGGACTGCTCTATGCCTCCCAATGTGCTTCAGCCCACAGACCATCCAATCTCGTGGAAACCGCTAGAATGGGGCTACAGACAGGTCAGGAGGGAACATGTGAGCAACACAAACACTTTATTACACAATATTTCAGGTACAAGGCTGCCACCACTCCTTTTTATTCGGGAAAAAGGGAACCTGCTAACTAGTCTGAGCAAAAGAGAAAGGGTTAACAATCTATTCTTACCGAAACAATACAATACTCCAGGAAGCAAATCTTCGGAAAGGATTTGTTCTGTGGTGCTCAAATCAGGCATGCACCCGTAAAAAAGACATTAAGTAATTTTATTTTAAATGCAATATAAATAATTCACATATACAAAAAAATTAAAGTAATAATTTGAAGACAGTTGCCACAGTATAAAATAAATGGGAAAAACAAAAAAAAATAATACTCATGGATTTGGAAAAAAAATCTGTCCTTTTGTGGAAGTCCAAGCAAAATGGAAGCCAGTCTCGGGTCCTCTGACAGCTTCAGTCAAGTGGTCAAAAAGGAGGACTGAGATTAAATTTCAGCTTGTTCCTTGTGTAGGATCCTGTTTTGAGGGCAGGAACTCAGGCTCTGCCTTTACTGCTGGAGGCTGGGCATTCCCTTACTTTTGGGGGGGAAAGAAAATCCCAAATATAGGTCTTGTCTATATCTCAGGCAATATTCATTGCACACAAATAATAATAGCAAATTCAAGATCCCCTAATAAGTCATATTAATACCAATCATGGATAGTGCAGGACATTCCGTTATGGAGAAGTAGAATATGTCAGCCCCATAAAAGAGACATGAATATGTTCATCAGCAATCACACAATATATTTTTTATATAGGTCACAAGTACAGTATCTCTCAGCAGTACATTTATTTTACATCTGTTCATAGCCAAGTCTGGGTTACTCCTTTCTGCTGCCCTCCTGCTGACTCTGAGACCCAGGCCTATTAGCAGCATTGTATCATTCCAAATGGCTGGTTCACACATAGCTGTTAGCTGGGGGGGGGAGCTACCTCATTGTTTCATGAATAGAATCTGTGTTATCTAGCTTGAAAAGACTGACCCCAGGCTATGCTGTTCCTAGATATGAAACGCCTCCTAGACTTTTATATTACACATTTACAAAGTAGGTTGAATGTTTTACAGTCTCTAATTAGTGGCATCCTATTAAGTGTTACAGAGTTAGAAAAAGATCAATAGATCATGTATGTCATATCACCCTCAGTTGTATTCTGCCAGGAAAACTTTTATGGCTGTAATCTTCTTATCAGTGATGTTTACTCTATTCCCGACAAGACAGAAGCTGTCACTTCCATGCCTAAGAATTAAGTATTTCAGGCGGCATAAAACAAGTAGAACAGTCTGGTTATCAATATGTTGTGTACTGTACATACACATGTTTATCTCATCATGTCACATGTCACCTCCAGTATACTTTAAAACTCCAAGTTTTTGGATAGGGACAGTCAATGAGATGCTAGTAATTCTGAGTAAATGTAAATTGTAAGCTGTTTTTTTTTTATATATGTAGCTTGGAATAAACCAATAAAATGCAGTGGCTGCAGCTTTTGATTGGTGCGTTTCTAAGCTGCATAAATTTGTATGCAGGTAGTCCCTGGGTAACAAACGTTTGACTTCCGAAGGACCCATTCTAATAAATCATGCCCTCCTTGCGATGATGTTATTTCTGCGCGTCCGAGCTGATGCAGACCGGGGTAAGGTTTCCCGGAGTGGTGTGTGAGTTAAAGGGGCACTACAGCGAAAAACTGTAAAATTTAAAATATGTGCAAACTTATACAAAAAAGAAGTGCATTTTTCCCAGAGTAAAATGAGCCATACATTACTTTTCTACCATGTTGCTGTCACTTACAGTAGGCAGTAGAAATCTGACAGAAGTGACAGGTTTTGGACTAGTCCATCTCTTCATAGGGAATTCACAGCAAGGCTTTTATTCTTTATAAGGATATTCCCTAAAAAGGATTTAAACAATGATGCTGGCCAGCTTCCCTGCTCCCTACACAGTTTTTTGGCAGTTGGACAGAGCAACTGCCATTCACTAAGTGCTTTTGAAAACAAATATATCCCTGAGAATCCCCTATACAGAGATGGTCTAGTCCAAAACCTGTCACTTCTACCTACTGTAAGTGACAGCAACATAGGAGAAAAGTCATTTATGGCTCATTTTACTCTGGAAAAAATGTACTTCTTATTTGTATATGTTTGCACATATTTTACATTTTACAGTTTTTCGCTGTATTGCCCCTTAAAGTAGGTGGAGCACAGGAGACATAAATGATGGGCACAGCAGGTGGCGCAATGAAGGAGGGGACAGTGGAGGCACAGGGAGGATACATGTGGAACAACAGAGGCACAAAGGGGGCAGTGGAAGCACGGGGGAGAAGGCACAATGGGGGCAATAAAGGTTCAGAAGGGACACTGATGACACACTGGAGGTAAAGGCAGTGGCGTAGCTAAGGAGCTGTGGGCCCTGATGCAAGTTTTACATTGGGGTCCCCCAAGCACTCTATACATAACAATTGATACGGCGCACCAAAACCTGCCAATGGCAACTACAGTGTCAGAGGTGCAAGAAGGGGACGGGGAACAGCTTGTTAATGATTAACACTATTCAAAGTATCTATAGAAGTGATTATTATGAGCACAGGACCAATAAAGAGCTAATACTGCAGTTGAGGGAGGGCCCTTCGGGGCCCCTCTGGTCCAAGGGCCCCGATGCGGTTGCAACCTCTGCAACCCCTATTGCTACGCCCCTGGGTACAGAGAAGACAGGAAGCACAATGAGGGCAGTGGAGGCACAAAAGGGGCACAAGAAGAACAAAGGGGTCAATGGGGCAGTGAAGGCACTGGAGGGGACACAGGAGGCATAAAGGAAGGACAATGGAGGCACAGGGAGGACAGAGTTGAAATCAACAGAAACTTACAAACCCCACCACCCACACACATAAAGCATGTCACAGTAATCCCCTAGCAATAACCATGAAAAAATACAAAGCATTTTCCTAACACTAAAAATAAACTAACTATATTCTGCAAAAACTCCCCCCCCCCCCCCCCCCCTGCACACAAAAAAAAAATCAATCAAAAAACAGGTCACAAAGCCTCTAAAGCATAGCATGGCTAAATATATGGCTTTTGGTTGAATTGTGTATGGCCATCTTTACACAATACATCACACAAATCACCATACACGATAATGAAACACACCATAACATGTAGCCAGCAAGGCCGGATTTACCCATAAGGCACTGTAGGCACGTGCCTGAAGGCGCCTAATGATAGAAAGACGGCTCACTCTCCTCATCGAGTGCCTTCCTCTCTCCTTCCCTATGCAACTTAATGGTGAGGGTACCTCTGGCTACCTAATACAAACGGGCACCTGTAGCAACCTATGACGGACAAAGGAAGCAAGGGAGAAGTGACAGCTGGGACAGCCAGCATGTAACGATTGGTGTCAGCTAAACAGATTTTCTGATTATTGGTGATCTGCAGTATCACCAATAATACAGATGTTATACCTGATTATGTGGTGATCTGCAGAATCACCAATAATGCTAGTATAGCCAGACACAGGACTACCAATGTGAGATAGTGTTTGGTGCAACAGTAATGAGGAATATGAAGTCTCCAGAGGAGCGGGTGATTCAGACAATACTGCAGCTTATGATGACCTGAGGAGCAGGCGAGTCAGGCTGTACTGCAGTCAGTGGACACCTGTGGAGCAGGTATCACCAACTGAGCTACAGAGAATGGTCACCTGAGGAGCGGATGATTAAGACTATACTGCAGCCAGTGGACAACTGAGGAGAAGGTGTTATAGACAGTGCTGCAAAGGATATTTACCTGAGGAGCAGGTGATTAAGACTACACTGCAGCCAAGGGACACCTGAGGAGCAGGTGTTTACAGACAGTACTGCAGTTGAGCTTCACCTGAGGAGCAGGTGATAAAAACTATACCGCAGCCAGTGGACACCTGAGGGGCAGGTGTTAAAGACAGTACTGCAAAGGATATTCACCTGAGGAGCAGGTGATTAAGACTACACTGCAGCCAAGGGACACCTGAGGAGCAGGTGTTTACAGACAGTACTGCAGTTGAGCTTCACCTGAGGAGCAGGTGCAAAGCTACGGGTCCCTCGCCAGTGGCTAGGCCCACTGGTGAGGCAAGAGAGGTCAGACAAGCAGAGTAGGCAACGTACGGACAGATAAGGTACAAAGACAGAAGACTGATTCAGTGTTAGGTTCAGGCAGGGTCGGCAACATGAATCAGATGAGCAGAGGTACAGAGTCTGCAAGCAGGAGAATGGTCAACGGAAGCAGAAGGTCATAACAGATAATACAATAAACTAGTATTTAGTGGATCCCCAGCTCCTGCTGGTTCTAGCACACTTTGGGATCTGACTGGTCTGAGCACTCACGTTAGCATTCGCAACAGCAGACACAGAGCAACTGACAGACTACCACTATATATGCACAGCAGCTCCGCAGCGCCGCCCCAGCCACTCAGCCAATACGAGATAGCGTTTGGAGTCAGCTGACCTGGCAGATCAGCTGACTCCCCTTCTATTCGCATAAAGGTCCTGTCGCCTGGTGCGCGCGCGCGTAGCCCTCAATCTATGTGCAATAGAAGGACCAGGCAGAGCACCAGCATGTAACTGCGTGGCCGAAGCCGCCGGCTGTTACGCGGAGATAGCCGCCATGCCGCTTGTCTCCGCGGCGGCATCTCTGCTATCCATTACACAGCACACTTGCAGTGCAATTTGGTAGGGGGTTTGTAGGTCCATGGAGGGCGGAGTCTAGGGTGCCAGGACATCTGTGCCTATAGGCTCCACTGACATAAATCCAGGCCTGGTAGCCAGTAAAAAAAACATATTTCATACCTGCTATTTATTTAGGTCAGACACTTTGATGTTTCTCATCTTCACTAACTTCAATGTGAAAAGCATTGTCATTCACTTTATGGATGTATTCCTCCTGTGTGTACCCTGAGCTGCCTACCCCCACTTTCTAAACTACTTCATGCCTTATCTAAATGGTGGGGAATGGGAGACAATGCACATGATACACACTTACAAAGTAACTTAACTCTTTGATACCCCAGTATAGATAAAAAATTGTTATCTTTTTCCATGTATTATATTAACATAATTAACAGTGTTTTCTATGTACCCAATATCACACATACATGCACTCCAAGTAACTGACCTTTCATTACTGGTAATATAACATCCTGACATCAAGCTTGCACACAGAAATGTATGTGGCAATGTATTATCTCAATGCACTGCTGTACAGCACACATGTGAGCTCATGACATATAACACATTGATACACCTTGCTGAAATCAGCACTGCTACACAACAGTGTGCCTGAGCCATTACTCATACGCTAGACACATCTGCAACTACACTTACCCAAAAATCCATCAGCATTCAGCCTTGTACTCAGGGACGTAACAATAGACCCTGCAAGGGATGCAGCCACAGGAGGGCCCAGGAGCCGCAGGGGGGCCTGTGGGGAAGAGAAGTTTATTTTCCCTGTCCTGAGAGACTGACAACTAAGAGCACGGAGAGAAAAAAAAACTCTGCTCTCTTCACAGTTCACTAATGACTGCATCTGCTCAGCCACTGATAAAGAATCATGCAAAGTTTTGCAGAAAAAGATTTGTAGGGATTCAGTGTGCAGCAGGGTCTTGTGTACAGAGCTGCTCTACACCCAGCCTGTCTACCCCTCCCCAAATGCTGTGTCATGAAGTGATGCTCGAGGAGTCTGGGCACGGAGAGTAAAAGCTTTCTGCTCTCTGCACAATTGGTTTAATAACTCCATCTGCTCAGCCACTAATAAGAAATCATACAAACTTTTGTAGACAAAGATTTGTAGACAGTCCCCATTCAGTGTGCAGCAGGCTCTTGTGACAATGCCCTGCCTCCAGCATCTCCAGCCCCTCCCCAAGTGCTGTGTACTGTAGTGATGCTGGAGAAGTCTGCAGAGCCAGTTCTGCTCCATCAGAGGTGGACAGAGTGAGTGTAATAAGCTGAGGCAGAGAGCACACTAGTCTGTCGGTTTTCTGTATGCGTTTTCTGCACACTTTGGGCCTGATTCACAAAGCGGTGCTAACAGTTAGCACCCTGGTGAAAAGCCCTTTATCATGCCTAAACTCAGTTTAGGCATGATAAGTTTAGGTGTGATAAGTTTAGGTGTGATAAGTTTAGGCATGAAAAGTTTAGGTGTGATAAGTTTAGGCATGATAAGTTTAAGCACCAACTACGTTAGCACCGCAGTGCAGAGCTGATCAAAAGTTTTGCGCTAGCAAAGTCTGGTGCACTTCGCATAGAGTTAAATGGCGCTGCTTTGCGTGCGGGACTATGCACGCTATCTACACTTATCTAAACTTATCACGCCTAAACTTATCACACCTAAACTTATCACGCCTAACCTGGCTTTTCACCAGCGTGGTGCAATAGTTATCACGCCTAAAGTCTCTAACTGGGTTAGCACCGCTTTGTGAATCGAGCCCCTAAACTTATCACACCTAAACTTATCACACCTAAACTTATCACACCTAAACTTATCACACCTAAACTGAGTTTAGGCGTGATAAAGGGCTTTTCACCAGGGTGCTAACCCAGTTAGCACGCCTAAAAGACTTTAGGCGTGATAACCATTGCACCACACTGGTGAAAAGCCAGTTTAGGAGTGATAAGTTTAGGCGTGATAAGTTTAGGCATGATAAGTTTAGGCATGCTAAGTTTAGATAAGTTTAGATCGCGCGCAAAATCCTGCACGCAAAGTAGCACCATTAAACTCTATGCAAAGTGCACCAGACTTTGCTAGCGCAAAACTTTTGATCAGCTGTGCACTGCGGTGCTAACCCAGTCGGTGCTTATCACGCCTAAACTTATCACGCCTAAACTTATCACACCTAAACTTATCACACCTAAACTTATCATGCCTAAACTTATCACACCTAAACTTATCATGCCTAAACTGAGTTTAGGAGTGATAAAGGGCTTTTCACCAGCGTGCTAACTGTTAACACCGCATTGTGAATCAGGCCCCTAGGGCTTGATTCACAAAGCAGTGCTAACTGTTAGCACGCCTGTGAAAACCCCCTTAGCACGTCTAAACAAGCTTTTCGCGCATAAAACTTTACGCGCGCAAAACTTTATGCAAAGTTAGCGCGCGATCTGATTGAGAAATCCGGTGATAACCTACTTAGCACCCTGGTTAGCACGTCTAAAGACTTTAGACGTGCTAAGTAGGTTAGCACCGCTTTGTGAATCAAGCCCTTTGTGTGTCTGAATGTGTGTGCAAACATGCATGTTTCATCACAGAAGCTAAAGTAATTGATAGAGAAAATGCGTGCAGTGCTTCACTGCTGTCAGTTCTTATCTGCATGGGGAAAACATATTCAAGTGTGTACTAGCCAACTGATTAACATTGGTTCTCAGTTTTCCTGTGCAGAAAGCAAGGGGGGAGGGGGATAGGGGGGCACCTCCAAAGTTTTGCAGGGGGCCCAGTGATTACTACTTATGCCCCTGCTTGTACTATATACTTATACACATACTGCACATCCCTGCACTTTACTTTTCTACCCCTAGTACTATCCTCCAGCTTTCACTGTGCCCAACATACACCAATCTGCTAGCAGATTTTACTACATTCTGTTGTCCTCCAACTTTTACAGTGCCCAACTGGCACCAATCCGCTAGTTAATTATAATCTGTTAAAAACAGCATCCCGTGCCAAGAATCTACTAACTAGCTACTGCCCTTTAGAGCCAAGCTATAGATGTGCATTTGCTCGCTGCAGTATTTCCCATGTCTCAGCCAAGCTGTGAAATAAGAGATTCTCTGTTCACTAGATCCAGCACCTGAAATCCTTGTGGAAAGTTACATCAGCTTGCCCTGCCAAGCATGAAACAACAGGATGAAGACTCCAAAACTGTATGGCTGCTGGCAGGAAGGTGTACACAAAAGCATACTGAGAGAGAAAAATACTCTTAAAGCAGAAGGGACAGCCATACTATCCCGAGATAAAAACACGCAGATATAAGTAGATAACTACTTCTTCTATTTACATAACATATGTACTGTACTGTCCACGTTTCGATTTTAGTGAATTTTATATAGTACCTAAAGAGAATTCTGTTCCTGGCATTTGCCATCTTAGTTCGCTCTGACTGAAGCCAATCCTGATGTCATTTCCTCCCTTACTTTTATTTTCTTCTAGAATCTGCACTGTCATAACTAGCTTGCTTTGTAAACAAATGAGAGCACAGGCATAAATCGTATTTCAGCTTCACCCTGAACTGCACTCGGCCAATCAGCAAGGAGCAGTAATGTGGGAGGGGTGATGACAAGCTTCCCTCTCATCCTCTCCTGGGCAATGGCAAAAATACAGCCAGTAGGAATGACAGAAGATTTATTGAAGCAGAAACATTTCTGAATAGATTGGAGTGCTTGCAAGGCAGGGTAAGGTTGCAGGATGCATATTAAACACAGAGCACTGGGTAAATGGGATTTGATTTTGTGGTTGACAATCCCTCTTAACCACTTGAGGACCCACCCTTTACCCCCCCTTAAGGACCAGCGCTGTTTGTTGGGATCTGTGCTGGGTGGGCTCTGCAGCCCCCAGCACAGATCAGTGGGCACGCAGAGCGATCAGATCGCCCCCCTTTTTTCCCCCCTATGGGGATGATGTGCAGGGGGGGTCTGACCGCTCCGGTCTGCAGGCATGTTGCGGGGGGGCACCTCAAAGCCCCCCTCCGCGGCGAAATTCCCCCCCTCCCTCTCCTACCTGTCATGCCCAGTGATCCGGGCTGCACAGGACGCTATCCGTCCTGTGCAGCCAGTGACAGGACGTCCCCTGTCACATGGCGGCGATCCCCGGCCGCTGATTGGCCGGGGATCGCCGATCTGCCTTACGGCGCTGCTGCGCAGCAGCGCCGTACAATGTAAACAAAGCAGATTATTTCCGCTTGTGTTTACATTTAGCCTGCGAGCCGCCACCGACAAAATGAAGCAAATACTTACATAAGGAGAGGGAAGGTTCTGGGTCTTACAGAGCCTTCCGTCTCCTCTTTCGGTGCCCTCTATCCTGTGCTGGCGAACCCCCCCCCCCCCCCCCATTTCAATCCCCCACCGAAAGAGTATTTGGAAGTCTTCTGGAGCCGTGTCCTCCCGACTCCATACTGCACAGGCGTGAGCATGCAAGAGAGCGTGCTTGCGCAGGCGCAGTACAGGGCCACCCTTCTTCAGGAGCGCTCGGGCTCCCTGAAGGCTTCTGAAGCCTCCTTCAGCCGGGTAAAGCAGTATTTGACTAAATTAGTCAAATACTGCTACCGGGCGAGCCAGCACTGAAACGAGGGGACCAGGAGAGGAGCCGGAAGGCTCTATAGGACCCAAAACCTTCCCTCTCCTTGGGTAAGTATCTGTCTCATTTTTTTAAATGCGGTTTCTATTCACTTTAAGATTGAAAAATGTGAATTCAGCAAACTAACCAATTTTTGGGACTTGTAATCTCTCCTCAGGCAATATCCTTTGATCCACAAAAGGTTCAAGCAGTTCTCAATCGCCCTCCACCTGTCAATAAGGAATAAATTCAAAGATTTGTGGGTTTTGCAAACTTTTACAGAAAATGTATAAAAAAAATTCTTAAGCCATTATTCCCCTCATTACATAACTCATCCGCCAGCAGGAGTGTTTCAAATGGAATCCTGAAGTCCCAAAAGCCTTTGAAAAATTGAAGCAGCAAACGGGGAACAGAGGCGCCAGCAGGGTAAAAGTGGATAAAACCTTTAACCCCCTTGCCGGTCCAATTCCAGCCGGCAAGGGGGCAGCGCAGCACTTTTTTTTTATTTATTTATTTTTTAAATCATGTAGCGAGCCCAGAGCTCGCTACATGATAGCCGCTGAGCAGCAGCATCCCCCCACCCACTCCGATCGCCTCCGGCGATCAGAGTAAGCAGGAAATCCCGTTCAGAACGGGATTTCCTGCTGGGCTTCCCCGGTCGCCATGGCGACAGGGCGGGATGACGTCATGGACGTCGGGAGGTCAGGACGTCAAAGGGAATCCCGATCCACCCCTCAGCGCTGCCTGGCAACGATTGGCCAGGCTGCACAAGGGGTCTGGAGGGGGGGGGGGGCGGCGCGGCGGGAAGCGGTGAGCGGAATATGCACGCAGCTAGCAAAGTGCTAGCTGCGTGCAATAAAAAAAATTTATGCAAATCGGCCCAGCGGGGCCTGAGAAATCCTCCTGCGCAGGTTACCCCGAGCTGAGCTCGGGATAACCGGCAAGGAGATTAAAATTTGCTTGGAGGAAGCGGTGGACTTACCTCCATAAAGCAGACACGAAAGACTGTCTGTATAATAGTAATCACATAGTAATCACATTTATTATATACAGTGGGTTGCAAAAGTATTCGTCCCCCTTGAAGTTTTCCACATTTTGTCATATTGCTGCCACAAACATGAATCAATTTTATTGGAATTCCACATGAAAGACCAATACAAAGTGGTGTACACATAAGAAGTGGAACGAAAATCATACATGATTCCAAACATTTTTTACAAATAAATAACTGCAAAGTGGTGTGTGCATATTTATTCGGCCCCCTTTAATCTGAGTGCAGTCAGTTGCCTATAGACATTGCCTGATGAGTGCTAATGACTAAATAGAGTGCACCTGTGCGTAATCTAATGCCAGTACAAATACAGCTGCTCTGTGAGGGCCTCAGAGGTTGTCTAAGAGAATATTGGGAGCAACAACACCGTAAAGTCCAAAGAACACACCAGAAAGGTCAGGGATAAAGTTATTGAGAAATTTAAAGCAGGCTTAGGCTACACAAACATTTCCAAAGCCTTGAACCTCCCACGGAGCACTGTTCAAGCGATCATTCAGAAATGGAAGGAGTATGGCACAACTGTAAACCTACCAAGACAAGGCCATCCACCTAAACTCACAGGCCGAACAAGGAGAGCGCTGATCAGAAATGCAGTCAAGAGGCCCATGGTGACTCTGGACGAGTTGCAGAGATCTACAGCTCAGGTGGGGGACTCTGTCCATAGGACAACTATTAGTCATGCACTGTACAAAGTTGGCCTTTATGGAAGAGTAGCAAGAAGAAAGCCATTGTTAACATAAAAGCATAAGAAGTCCCATTTGCAATTTGCCACAAGCCATGTGGGGGACACAGCCATGTGGAAGAAGGTGCTCTGGTCAGATGAGACCAAAATTGCCAAAATGCAAAACGCCATGTGTGGCAGAAAACCAACACTGCACATCACTCTGAACACACCATCCCCACTGTCAAATATGGTGGTGGCAGCATCATCCTCTGGGGGTGCATCTCTTCAGCAGGGACAGGGAAGCTGGTCAGAGTTTATGGGAAGATGGATGGAGCCAAATACAGGGCAAACTTGGAAGAAAACCTCTTGGAGACTGCAAAAGACTTGAGACTGGAGGGGAGGTTCACCTTCCAGCAGGACAATGACCCTAAACATAAAGCCAGGGCAACAATGGAATGGTTTAAAACAAAACATATCTATGTGTTAGAATGGCCCAGTCAAAGTCCAGATCTAAATCCAATCGAGAATCTGTGGCAAGATCTGAAAACTGCTGTTCACAAATTCTGTCTATCGCATCTGACTGAGCTGAAGCTGTTTTGCAAAGAAGAATGGGCAAGGATTTCAGTTTCTAGATGTGCAAAGCTGGTAGAGACATACCCTAAAAGACTGGCAGCTGTAATTGCAGCAAAAGGTGGTTCTACAAAGTATTGATTTAGGGGGCCGAATAATTACGCACACCCCACTTTGCAGTTATTTATTTGTAAAAAATGTTTGGAATGATGTATGATTTTCGTACCACTTCTCACGTGTACACCACTTTGTATTGGTCTTTCACGTGGAATTCCAATAAAATTGATTCATGTTTGTGGCAGTAATATGACAAAATGTGGAAAACTTCAAGGGGGCTGAAAGCTTTTACAACCCACTGTAGTACCCCAAAAGTGCAACGCGTTTCGCAGGCCACGCTCGCTTCATCAGGCAATAAACGTGGGGTCAAACAGAATTTCAGCAGCAGCAGGAGTAGCGCCTCAGTTTGAAAATTGAAAGCATATTCACATCCGCACCTATTCTCAAACACCCCGAACCCTCGCTTCATTTTACTGTAGAGGTGGACTCCTCAGACTCCGCAGTAGGTGCCTTTTTATCCCAGAGACAATGGTGTCAATTCACCAAGCATTACCGCATTCAGTAATGCTGAAAACAGCTGATTTTACCGAGCACTTAGGCCCCATTCACACTTAAAAGCGCAGGAGTGATTTCTCCGCGATTACATGCAGAAAAATCACTGGACACTGCAGCGATTTTTCCTGCATTTGCGTTTAGCGCTTCTATAGCATTGAAACGTGATCGTTGGGAAATCGCCTGAAAATGGTGCAGGCTACGCATTTGCGTTTGGCGATTTGCATTAATCGCCGGCGATTAATGCAAATCGCCCAAGTAAGAATGGGCCCATATGGTTTTATTACACTAGCGCTTTAAAAAGCGCTAGCATTTGAGCGTTTTGCCTAAATCGCCGGCAAAACACTCTAGTGTGAATGGGGCCTTAGGAAAGTGTTAATTCATCAAGGCTGTTACCACATGAAAAGCTGAAATTATAGAGCAGTGAGGTAAATTACCGACTTGTGTGGTAAACACCTAAACAAATGTCAGTAAATGTCAACTCAATTCACCAAGATTACAGCATGTGGTAAAGCTCTGGATGATTACCGGCGGTTCTCCTCTGCTGGTATCAGTGCAGGACTCACAAACAGTGACGCTCTTCACGGCCTCGTGATCACGGGCAACCCGTGATCATGAGCTGTTTTTCCTGATCACGATGTTGGATTCCAAATTCGTGATCGCTTCTCGATCACGGGTGATCACGGATTCAGTTCCGAATGCACCCGTGATCGTGGTCTAAATCCGGCTCGTGATCACAGATTTTAAAGTTTCAAAGGAAAAAATGTAAATGCGGTAAATGACAGTTAATGTATTTACCGCACTTACATTTTTTTCCTTTCAAATTTTACAATCGATTTTCCCAAAAACTATGAGGTCTTTTTGAAAAAAAGACAGGTTTTGAACCACGAATAAGTTTTTTCCTTTGAAACTTTAAAATCAATTTTCTCAAAAACTAAAAGTTCTTTTTAAAAAAAAAATTTACATTGTACCCACTGATCACCTTTATAATCCGTGCAATTTTGGTGACTGTAGCATGTATGGGGGCTTTGCTATTAACATTCAAGTAATGTAATCACACCTAAAATCAGGGACGAATTCGGATTTTAGCCGGGATTCAAATCCGGATCACGATCACGGCGTATCCGGATTTTGATGCTGCTGTGTCCAGATTTACTCGAATTCGTGATTGGGGGTATCCAAGTATCACTGCTCACAAAACTCACAGAAGCAGAGACGATTCCCTATGAGTGACAGCAGAAGCCAATAGGAACAGCCCCTGTCCCCTGCAAGTGATTTCTATTGGACCCGAAGCCTTCTCCGGAGGGTCCTGCTTTCCTACCCCCCAGGCAGCCAGCAGAGAGAGATAGATCAAAAGGCGCTTCCCCTGCCTCCCTTCAGCAGTTTAACCTCTTTGGTTCCTGTTTGAAGAAGCAGAGGAGCTAGTGGGGGGAATCACCGAAGCAGGGCATGTTTAAAGTTTCTTGGATGTTCATCTAAGCTGTGGCAAAGAAATAAAATGTTAAGAAAGACTAATGGAGGCTAATAGACAGATTCAGAGCGAGCAGAGGCAGTACAACAAAACATTCACTTGACAAGGGATTTCAGGATGCCTCTTACTATTGTAATGCTGTCTTTGCATGGAGAGCAGATGTAACAACACAGACAATAACACTCTTCTGCTGTTACCAACAACGGGGCTTCGGAAAATTACAGATATTCTACCGCACCTGTGAAAACATTGATGAATTAGCACACAAAAGTCTAAAATACAGAATGCGTTATTTTCCCGACTTTTTTTTTTATTGACAGTCTTGATGAATTGATGCCATAGACTTAGATCCCTCCTTTATCCTATTACATTTTTCTCCAAAAATGATCTAATTCTGCTAGGAACTATAATGTGGAAGATCATGAGCTACTGACCACACGGAGGCTCTGTAGGAGTGGAGATATTTACTGGGTGGGGCAGAACAGCCAATTCTCATATATACAGCAACAACACCACAGACCATAAAAATATGGAATACTTAAACCCACAAAACTACTTAAACCACAACAAGCAAGATGGGTACTTTTCTTCTCACACTTCAATTTTCATATCACTCACTGGCCAGAAACCAAGAATGTCAAACCAGGTGCTCTGCCATGCCTGTTACCAACACAATCTCCAGAGACCATACTTATTAGTCACAATGTTTTGCTACTTAAGTCTAAATTATTAGAAAAATCCAAGCAACATCAAGTATCCCAGCCAGAATGTGAGATCAGGTTAAAGGACAACTGTAGTGAGAAGAATATGGAGGTTGCCATAATTATTTCCTCTTAAACAATACCAGTTGCCTGCCTATCCTGCTGATCTATTTGGCTGCAGTAGTGTCTGAATTTCACCAGAAACAAGCATGCAGTTAATCTTTTCAGGTGTGACAATAATGTCAGAAACACCTGATCTGCTGCATGCTTGTTCGGGGTCTATGGCTAAAAGGATTAGAGGCAGAGGATCAGCAGGGCTGCCAGGCAACTGGTATTGCTTAAAAGGAAATAAATATGGCAGCCTCCACAAAAGGCTCGCTACATTTGTATTTTAACTTAAAATTAAGGTATTTTGTTTTTCAAAGATAAAATATATGTTCTTAAAAGCACATACCCCTTTGTTAAAGATGGTGTATGCCATGTCTCCTCTACTGTGAATGACACTACCTTAATTACCCCTTGACAGATACATATATTATCCCCTTTGGAGACATTTTGTAAGTTGAGCCATACGAATCCTTAAATATCCTGTAAGTTTATCATGTGCTTCGATGTAATCCATCTGTCCTTCAGCCAACGCATCCTCAGATAACCTCCTCATTACATGTACAGTATATACAGGAGATGGTCATCTTAAAATGAACTCAGCAACTATTAATTGCGTATTATTATGTTACCTTCACATTCACGGACCACCTGGCATTGACGCCCTTTATTTGGACTGAAACCTGTTTGATGTCTCCTTGAACTTCCTGTAACTGTAAATGTAGGTTAGTAGATATCGCGTTGGTATGTTATGCAGTCTACATGCCATGTATATATTACAGTTTTGAAAGCCGGTTCATCTTTATTTTACAGTTGGCAAAAGGCAGCTGCAAATAACAAGCCGGTAAATGAAATATTGCAGGGCAAATTCAGTATACCAGGCTTGATGTAGTCAGTCTCATGTAGTGAGACATTTCCCCATAAATATGTTATAAATATGTTCATTGCAGCTATGGTGCGCTGGGGTGTTTAGATTTGGCACCAGGCGGCAATACATTCGACATGTCTCAGCACATTAGTATTACAAACGGGATGGATAGGACGATCGGCAAGGGGATAGAACACAAGTAAGGTAGTGTTAGATATAATAGCAGAAAGTGTAGTGTTGGGATAAGCGACAGTGAGGTTGATGTCAGAGGTGGCGTCAGTGAGATTAGTGTACAAGTAGGGGTTAATGTAGTCGGAGTAGGAAGGTTAGTGTTAAAGAGGAACTCCAACCAAGAATTTAACTTTATCCCAATCAGTAGCTGATACCCCCTTTTACATGAGAAATATATTGCTTTTCACAAACAGACCATCAGGGGGCGCTGTATGACTGATATTGTGGTGAAACCCCTCCCACAAGAAGCTCTGAGGACCATGGTCCTGGCAACAGAAGGGTTAAGGTAGACACTAACGCTCCAATTTCTAGTGAAAAATCATTTGAGCAATCTGAAATGCTGATCAGAATGTTTGTAATTAATCTCCACTGATGGGCACAAACAGTTACAGCTGATTATAAAAAAAGTAATCCGGGTGGATTTAAGTCAAACCAAAATTTGGATTTCCTTTTCGGTTGTGATAGAAAGGAAGCAAAGATTTGTTCGGTGATGTTGTAGTGAGTGATTTCACTTCCGATCAGAATTATCTGATCACTCGAACTATTTTTTGCTAGAAATTGGATAGTTAGTGGCCACCTTTAGTGTGACAGGAGAGGATAGGAAAGGAGTTTGACATGAGCAGTAGTGATTAATAGTATAATATCTGAAATATACACTTAACTGTTGGCTACATTCTCCAAACTCATCAACGTCTTACTAAATCTAATAAGTTAAAGTGGACCTGAACTCTTGCACAGGACACTAGGAAAACATAACATAACAAAACATAACAGAAATGCACCTTGTATGTATTTAAAGAGTTTAGAAGTACAACAACTTTTCGCACTAGCAAGTTGGGTGGGCAGGCCACCAGCAACTCCGTGGAAAGGATCAGTAAATGGAAGGCTCTGCTCTTGAGATTGGGGGTGTGCAAGTGTCTAAAGGCTTGCCAGAAATAGGCCCCACCCACCCCTCAGCGAGACGAACACCGGAGCATGCACTGCTGGCCACAGAGGTGTATGGACGAACCGCAAAGGGGGGTATAGCGGAGGTACCTGCCCACTGACAAGCGCATATTGATCTGTATCTTGTGAGTACATTTTTATCTTGCGAATAAAAGCCATTTATACGGTAATGCACTATGGAGTGCTCCTCTTTTATTTAGACATTTAAAGAGTTTAGCCTTTGTAATTCTCCCTCATTTGTTTCTAATCACTAGTTGTAATTTGATCCTCCCCTGTGTCACATGAGTGCCTATGGCAGATAAGCAGATAAGCCCAAAGCACAGGCTGTAAACAATATGGCCTTGATTCACAAAGCCGTGCTAACTGTTTAGCACGGGCGTGCTAAACAGTTAGCACGTGAAGTGCCTCGCGCGCAAAGTGCCACGATTGCGCGATCGCAGACATTTGCGCGCGATAACGCGGACTTTGCACGCGATCACGCGGACTTTTGCACGTGATCGGCCGACGAAAATGTCTGCGATCACGCAATCGCAGCACTTTTGCGCACGCAAAAGTCAGTTCACGTGCTAACTGTTTAGCACGCCCATGCTAAACAGTTTGCACGGCTTTGTGAATCAAGGCCTATGTCTGTTTCCATGAATCAGGAAGTAGAAACTGTGCAGATTTATTTTAGGATTTGTATTAATTAGCTATAAGGGCTGGTGCACACCAAAACCCGCTAGCAGATCCGCAAAACGCTAGCAGATTTTTAAACGCTTTTTTTTATTTTTATGAGGCGGTTTGCTAGCGTTTTGCGGATTGCTGCTGCGGTTTTCAGTATAGTAGATTTCATATATTGTTACAGTAAAGCTGTTACTGAACAGCTTCTGTAACAAAAACGCCTGCAAAACCGCTCTGAAGTGCCGTTTTTCAGAGCGGTTTGCGTTTTTCCTATACTTAACATTGAGGCAGAAACGCATCCGCAATCCAAAAAATGCCTCACCCAGGCATTTTTCGTTTCTGCAAAACGCCTGCCGCTCTGGTGTGCACCACCCCATTGAGATACATTGACCAAGCAGATCCGCAGCCGCAAGCGGATCTGAAAACGCCCAAAAAGCCGCCCGGTGTGCACCAGCCCTCAGGGCTGGTGCACACCGAGCGGCTTTTTGGGCGTTTTCAGATCCGCTTGCGGCTGCGGATCTGCTTGGTCAATGTATCTCAATGGGGTGGTGCACACCAGAGCGGGGGGCGTTTTGCAGAAACGAAAAATGCCTGGGTGAGGCATTTTTTGGATTGCGGGTGCGTTTCTGCCTCAATGTTAAGTATAGGAAAAACGCAAACCGCTCTGAAAAACGGCACTTCAGAGCGGTTTTGCAGGCGTTTTTGTTACAGAAGCTGTTCAGTAACAGCTTTACTGTAACAATATATGAAATCTACTATACTGAAAACCGCAGCAGCAATCCGCAAAACGCTAGCAAAACGCCTCATAAAAATAAAAAAAAGCGTTTAAAAATCTGCTAGCATTTTGCGGATCTGCTTGCGGTTTTTGGTGTGCACCAGCCCTCACAAAGAAATGTTTTTTTGTTTAACCACTTAAAGAGAATCTGAAGCGAGGATTGATTCTATTTTTTAACTTGTATTACTGTTAATGACCATAACAGCTGCTAAACCGCCGCAATCCCGCGGCAAAATGAGGGGTCTTACCCCCCAAATCCCCTCTGCTAGGTTCCGGGAACGCTTCCTGAATGAGGCAGAGCTAATGGCTGTAGCTCTGCCTCTCAGCGCTTCAATCCCGGCTGATCGCCACCTCTCCCCGCCCTCTAAATCTGCCTTCACTGAGAGGGGCGGGGAGAGGCGGAGATCCGCGGGCAGATTGACGCGCTGAGAGGCAGAGCTGCAGCTCATAGCACTGCCTCCAGGAGCAGCAAAATCCACGACCAAGAAAGTCGTGGATTTTGCAGGGGGATTTGGGGGGTATAAACCCCTCGTTTTGCCGCGGGATAGCGGCAGTTTAGCAGCTGTTATAGTCATTGACAGTAATACAAGTTAATAAATAGAATTTATCCTCGCTTCAGAGTCTCTTTAAGCCTATCTGGACGAATATATCCATCCAGATAGACAGCGCTTCTGTTGCTGCCTGAGGCGCGCGATTGCGCGTGCTCCCGTCGCCTGCCGTTAGCCCCCAGATCAATAAATGGGAATATAGTTCCCATTCATCGATCAAAGTCCCCGGGAGAAAAACAGACGGCCTCTTATCAGGGGCCGCGGTCTATCTGCGTAAAAAAAAGTTTCCCTTCCTCTTTCTAGTTCCTGGAGGCGAGATTATTCGCTACATACATAGTTACCTAAGGGTCTGAACTTTTTAAATATGCATGTCAAGAGAGTATATTAATATATTTTTTTTAAATTATAAGCTTGTAAATACTGATGGACGCAAATTGAAAAAATGCACCTTTATTTCCAAATAAAATATCGGCGCCATAAATTGTGATAGGGACATAACTTAAATGGTGTAATAACCAGGACAAATGAGCAAATAAAATACATAGGTTTTAATTATGGTAGCATGTATTAATTTCAAACTATAATGGCCAAAAACTGAGAAATAATGCTTTTTTTCCATTTCTTTCTTAATCTTCCTATTAAAATAGATTTAAAATAAAAGAATTTTTAGCAAAATGTACAACCCAAAGAAAGCCTAAATGGTGGCGTAAAAAAAACAGATATAGATCATTTCATTGTGATAAGTAATGATAAAGTTATTGGCGAATGAATGGGAGGTGAAAGTTGCTCGGATGCATAAAGTGAACAACACTGTAGGCTGAAGTAGTTAAAGGACCTCTGTCGTGAAAATCTTAAAATATAAAATCCATGTAAACCTATACAAATAAGAAGTACGTTTCTTCCAGAGTAAAATGAGCCATAAATTACTTTTCTCCTATGTTGCTGTCACTTACAGTAAGTAGTAGAAATCTGACATTACCAACAGATTTTGGACTAGCCCATCTTCTCATGGGGGATTTTCAGCGTTTTCTTTATTTTTAAAAGCACTTAGTGAATGACAGTTTCTCCGTCCAACTGCCAAATAAGTGTGCAGTGAGCAGGGAGGCTGACCAGCATCTTTATATAAATCTTTTTTAGGGAACGTCTTTATAAAGAATAAAGGCCATACTGAGAATCCCACATGAAGAGATGGACTAGCCCAAAACCTGGTGGTAATGTCAGATTTCTACTACTTACTGTAAGTGACAGCAACATAGGAGAGAGTTTTACATTTTAAGATTTTCGCAACAGTCCATTTAATGACAACCAGACTTATAAAAACGTCCTGCTAGAGCCTCTTAATGGCTCCAGGACGTTTTTATAAGTCAAACAGTGCTGCTGCCGCTGTGCGCGTGCACGTGAAATTAGTGAGGAAAAAAAAATAGAAAAAATACACCTTTATTTCCAAATAATATATTGTCACCATACTTTGTACTAGGGACATAATTAAAATCTTGTGATATAACCAGGACAAATAGGCAGATAAAATGTGAGGGTTTTATGTACAGTAGCAGTGTTTATATTAAAACTATAGGGAATGAAATTGGAGAAATATTGTATTTTTTAGTTTTTTCCTTGTTTTTCCCTTTAAAATGCATATAAAATAAAGTAATTACTGAAAACAAATATCAACCCCAAAAAGCCTAATTGGTGGTGAAAAAAAACAAGTTATAGATCATTTCATTGTGATTAGTAGCGATTAAGCTATTGGCAAATGAAAGGGATGAGCACTGAAAGGTGAAAATCGCTCTTGTTCGTTAGGGTAAAAAAACGCTTTGGGGTGAAGTGGTTAAAGGTTATTATGCTGTTGTGTATCTTTTAGAGCAGAGAGGAGTTCTCAGTACAGGTCCACTTTAATTGGCTTCCCCAAAAATTGACCTTAGACTATGATGGACATATGACTATGTTAGGGATTAGATTGTGAGATCATATGAGGAACAGTAAAGCTCTGCACTATGTAAATACTAAATAAATAAATGTGGCTTCAATGACCTTGTTCCATACCAGTGTGCCCATGAATAACTCCGCCTATCACAAGTATAGCCGTAACACCACCTGTTATGGAGAAGGGAGGGAGGTGTACTGGAGGGAGGAGATGAATAGTTGGGGGCCCCACAGCCCTGGGCCCTCCTACAACTGCAGGGGCTGCTTCCCCACTAGTTATACCTCTGTATGGCACATTATGGTGAGACAACAGTTCCTGCTTTCCACTGGCCCATTCCACAAGTGGAGTTTTAAGGGGTTGGTTGTAACTACATAATTCTTGCTCAATCACCTCCACGAAACTCCCAGTCCACGTTTTAGATTTACAATTTAAAGGACCACTATCCGTTACATATAAGATGTACATTTGTCCCTGAGTAAAATGCACTATAAATTACTCTCCCCCCATGTTGCCATCATTTTCAGTAGGTTTCTTATTCTTTCTGACAAGTTTTACCCTAGTTCACCTATTAATGCAGTATTCTCAGTATATCGTATACAAAGATGCTGACCGGCCCACCTACTTGCTGCACACTATTCTGGCATTGGGATTGTGCCACTGCTATCCAGGGAGTGATTTTGAAAAGAAAGGCATTCCTTAGACTCCCCATGACAAAGTGGACTAATCCAGAACCTGTCAGAAGTGCTGTCAGATTAATATTAGGTACTGTAAGTAAAAGCAAATAAAAAAATAGAAATTAGCAGGACATTTTACTTATGGGACAAGTATACATCTTCTATGCTTGTGTATACATGGATTTTACACTTTACTTTTTTTGTGATCTTGGTCCTTTAAATGGAAACTTTCTATTTGCTTCTGATACATCTAAACAGGATGTTACTCAGTTTTTTTTTTAAGTGAACCTGAAGTGAGAAGTATATGGAGGCTGCCATATTTATTTCCTTTTAACCATTTACCGACATCCTAACGTATTAAAACGTCATGCTTACCGCTATTAACAGCAACATGACGTTTTAATACGTCGCGCATTCCCGCCGCTGCTACCGCCGTGTGTCCGCCGCTACCGCCGCCATTACCGTCGGGATCCCGTGCTGGGCGATTGGGGAAGAGGACTGAACAGTCCTCTACCCAATCGCAGTGCCTGGAGTGAATGGACGTGACCGCGAACAGCGGCTACATCCATTCACATAAACAGGAAATGTAACAGTTTAATAAAGTGTGTAAAAAAAAAAAAAAAAAGTGAACACGTCCTATGAGTGTTCACCAGCGCCATCTTGTGGCCAAAAAGTATATTACACTTACAAAATACATACATTTTTAAGTATATACACATCATTAATAAAATTACACTTCCAACCCTCCCCCCCCAAAAAAACACTTGTAAAAAAAAAAATCAGCTTAAAAAAATAAAATAAATAGTTGCCTTAGGGACTTAGCTTTTTTTATTCTATATTTTATGGGGGAAAATTAATTTTAATTTATTACATAGGGGCTTGTAATTATGGCCAGAACAAACAGAAAAATAACCACTTATATTTCAAAATAATATACTGTCGCCATACATTGTGGTAGGGACATAATCTAAACGGTTTAATTATCGGGACCACTGGGCAAATAAAACGTGTTTGTTTTATCCACAGGAGAATGTTTAATTTTAAAACTATAAAGGCTGAACACTGAGAAATAATGATTTTTTTTCTTTTTTTCTCTGTTTTTCTCATTAAAATGCATTTAGAATAAAAAAATTCTTAGCAAAATGTACTATCCACAGAAAGCCTAATTGGTGGCGAAAAAAACGAGGTATAGATCATTTTCTTGTGATAAGTAGTAATAAAGTTATTAGGGAATAAAAGGGAGGAGCGCTGACAACTGAAAATTGCTCTGGTCCGTTAGGATAAAAACCCTTGGGGGTGAACTGGTTAAACAATACCAGTGAGGTGAATGTGCACCTTAGCAAAAAAAGACAATGGGAGCCCAATAGTGCAATATTTCACTACTTTTTAGAGCATGACCAAAAAGATGTATACTCACAAAGGTATGCAGCAATAGGGGGCAACCAACCACTAGAACCACGTGTCTCCCTCTGTCCTCCTTGTGTCCTCCTCTATGCCCCTTTGTGTCCCCCTTGTATCCTCCTCTATGCCCCTTTGTGACCTCCTCTATGCCCCTTTGTGCCCCCCTTGTGTCCTACTCTATGCCTCTTTGTGTCCCCGTGTCCTTGGTTTGTTCCCCTTTGTCCTCCTCTGCATGGGCACAGTACAGGGAGTCCCCGACACTGTGGCGGGTGAGAGGTTTGTATTGGCAGGCATTCCCAATTCAGGAACTCTCTGCATTTAGACCAAGGGTCCCCAAATGTTTTGGGTTGAGGGCCGGGTCAACATACATCAGACCGCTGGGGGGCCAGAGTGTATACATAGAAGTCTTTGCGGGACAGACAGTGATGCATACTAAGGTGATAACCTTCAGTCCAATTGGACAACAGTCAGGGCCGGATTTCTGGCAAGGCCAATAGGCCATGGCCTAGGGCACTAGAAATTTAGGGGTGGCTCAGTGAAGGGCAGTAAAGCTGTTCTATGCAGCCATCCCTATCTACAAGGACAGCTTTAACATTTGAACTCTCTGTCCTGTCCCTGCAAGACATGTAAGCTCTATCCTGAAGGTACTGTACACATCAGCCTAACTCACATGGTAACACAATAAATGGGTCCATCATTAACAAGATGGCAAACATAACTTAAAAGTTCTTAAGGAAAACATAACTTATAATCTATACACGTATTACTAAAATAGCTATTGTCTGTGAAACCAATGATGGAAAATAAGGAGAATTCTCATTGGGGCACACAGAGGTAACAACCATACAGACGGTATAGTTGGCCTTGGGCGGTAAAAAGTACAAATCCGGCCCTGACAACAGTGTCACCTGATGTGGAATTTGATTGGAAACCAGCGAATTACTGCTTTCTGGCTTCATTCTATATGCAGACTACCAACATTTAAAGATGTAGCTGACCGCATCTATAATGCATTTTGTGTGTGTGTGTGGGGGGGGGGGGGGGGGGTGGTGGGGGCGGTAAAAAAGCAGGGGGCCACATTCGGCCCGCGGGCCTTAGTTTGAGGACCATTGATTTAGACTGTAAGACACAGTGACTTTTTTTCCCCACTGGGGGGGGGGGGGGGGGGGGGGGGGTTAGGGGACTATAAGACGAGTCAAAAAATACAGTAAATATCTTAGTTCCCTGTGGTATATTTTGTAGCGGTGCTTCAAGTGTTTTGCATTTTTAGGCTTCTTAACTAATCCACCAGTGTGTATTACATTTTCCTGCCAGAAATGCATACCTTGTGATTATATAACATTGATTTTAAAAATTACTGACAGCTGCATTTAATCTCATCCAAAACAGAGTGACAGCTGTGCAGATACAGCCGCTTCTCACAGGGCACACCTATAATATTTCACATACCAGCCTTTATTATATAGAACCACACACCCTGCCCAAATGGCAAGGTTAGATTGTAATACTGATCTGTGAATGCCGTCCTTATCTAATCCTGCCCAAATCCTACTCATAACCACAATGCTGGATGGTTACATAGCTAGTTATTATTACTGTCCGGCTATCAAAGGAAAATATAGGTAGTAAGTAAACGTGACAAACTGCATCTTTTCTACGAAATCCTTGGAGTACTAAGGCTACTTTCACACCATTAAAGTAAACCCGAGGTGAGAGTGGTATGGAGGCTGCATTATTTGTTTCCTTTTAAACAATACCAGTTGCCTGGTTGCCCTGCTGGTCTATTTGGCTGCAGCAGTATCTGAAGTACACCAGAAACAAGCATGCAGCTAATCTTGTCAGATCTGACAGTAATGTCAGAAATACCTAATCTGCATGTGCTTGTTCAGGGTCTATGGCTGAAAGTCTATGGCTGAAAGATGGAGGATCAGCAGGACTGCCAGGCAACTGGTATTGCTTAAAGAGAATTCATAGAACTATCACTTGGGGTTTACTTTAAGAATCTGTTGCAGTCTGATTGTTCTTCAGTCGCACCTGTGCCTCCTTCTGTCACCCTTTGTGCCCCATTCTGACCCCTTCTGGCCCCTGTACCTCCTCCTGTCCCCCTGTGCTACCTTCATCCCCCTGTGCATTCCTCTGTTTCACTGAGCCTTCTTATGTCCCCTTTTGCCATTTTCTGTCCCCCAGCCCAGTGTGTAAATGCCGTGTAGAGTGCAGCAGAAGCTGTGCCTCTACAACCATCCTGTCTGTCTCCTGCCCCCTCTAGTGCTGGCACTTCACTCTCCTCATGGCGTGTGTAATCACGCTACATGCAGTAGGAGATGCCGGGCACTAGGTGAAGCGGTGAGCAAACAGGCGGGAGCACAGCACTGGACTCTGGCGGAGAGGTGAGAGCACAGCTTCTGCTGTGCTATGCTCTGCATTTACAATGGCCTTGCCTCTAGCTATGCCATGCACAGATATAGGAATCCTGGATGTGTGATGCGTTAAAAAGCAGCATGCCGTTTGTTTTTTTCCCATATTGGAATCAGATGGCAGCCTATTTATTTCTATGGGCCGTGTTTTTCCGTCCGAATACGCATGCGGGTAAATGCTGCAAATTTGCACAAGTGGAAACAGGCACTTAGACAGGCAGACTGGCAGATGATTTGTCCATGTCCAAATTTGCAAGTACCAGATTCCCTTGGGCGACATCACCGGGCCGGGCTGCACATATGAATGTCAGCTGTGTAGCTGATGACGCGCTGTGTTGCTATGCGGGAGGATGGCGAGGGGGAGGATGAGCAGTGCATGTGTGACATCATGCGGCGGGAAGGGGAGCGGCATGAACAATGGGATCAGCAGGGGATTGGCATCGCTGTGGTTAAGTAGATCTGCCCAGCAGATCAATCGTGGGTTGGGGATCGGCGTCTGCCCTACACTCGCCTGATTATTGGCTGAGGCGGTCATTATCTGCCACCTGAGCCGAGTTAAGTCAGGTGTGTGTAAAGGCCTTTTTGAGTTGCCTGTGGCAAAGGTATGCAGTATTGGAAAACAGAAACACCTCTAGAGAAGTTTGGTGTGGATGAGTATCTGTAGCAGGAGATAAAAACACAGGAGACCAGGTTCCCCAGATGGTGTAGTATGTCAGAATAAGAGAATGTAAAGTAGCATGCGTTTGTGAAGATACGTGATGTTGTGGGGTCTGGGTCACTCTCCAAAGAAAAATGTATAGAGTAATGCACTAACATTTACTACTCTGACTTACAGACCACATTTCGTCGGGACGATGTATAAATGGGTAGGAAGGAGGAGCCCGGCCCTAGTGCAATAAAAATAAATGCAATAAAAAAGATAAGAAAAGACAAGCTTACCTCAAAAGCAGCACAAAAAGGTCATTTTTAATAAAGATGCACACCTCAACACATTTCGCAGGTTATACACGCTTCATCAGGCCAATATTGTATTGAAAAAAAAAATGCAGAATCTGGCTCAGGAGCACCTATCTAAGCACTTCTGAGCCAGACTCAGCACTTTTTCTTACCTCTTTTAAGTTTTAATATATTAGGGCCGCCTCCTCCCTTCCCAAAAACGCCTATAGATGTCGGTGGCAGGTGGCAGTAAGATTCGACTTAAACGTCTTTAGATGCTTAGAAGTGGAGTATGTGTGCGGAAATACATCCACAGCAGTCTATGGGTTAATATAAGGCTACATACACACGCTAGATTAAACTCGACCTTGACAATCGGAGAATCTGAGATAAATCCAACATGTACAGCAACCACCCAATGTCTCCTAAAGATCTGATAAGCCAGATTTTTAGCTATCCTTGATGTCCAAACGTCCCCCAAACGTGATGTCAGACCCACTCACCTTGCCCACGGGAATCCAATCATAATCCCTCCAACCGCCTCCATTGCAACTGATGTGTCAGTAGCCCACAGACTAGTGACTCCTCCTCTATGTGAACATAGCTTATATTCCAGATCATTCTGAGATTCACAACAAGAGATGGTCAATAAGATGTTAATAGTTATAGCTGGCATGCAAATATAATGTAAACTGTATGCAGCTTAGAATTAGGCATGGATTTAAGCCAAGGCCACGTAGGCCATGGCCTAGGGAACCACAGGATCAAGGGCGGGTGGGCAGCAGGCTTTACTGGGGGTAGGGGATGGGTCACCTGGCTACCTATACTGGAGGGAGGAGGGACAGTCATCAGACTATCTATATGGAAGTGGGGGAGGGTCATCTGGCTTCTAATACTAAAGGGAAGGGGCTATCTAAACTGAAGGGGGGATGGAGGGTTGTCTGGCTACCTATAATGGAGCGTGGGGGAGAGGGTCATCTGGATGCCTCTACTAGAGGGAGTGGTCTTCTGGTTTCTTATACTGGAGGGAGGGGAAAGGGTCATCTGACTACCTATACTGAAGAGGGGTGGCTGCTGACAGTGGCCTTGGGCGGTATGGAGTATAAATCCGGCCCTGGAATTAGGACAAGGAAATTCAGCAGGAAGTGCATTTGATTGGTCATATTCTAAGCTGCATACAATTTGCATAAATTTGCATGCAAGCGAGACTTCTTAGCATCTTATAGCAATATTTTCCATTACACTGGCCTTGTTTATGGCACTGTGCCATGCCGTCAGGGCCGGTTAAAGCACCACAGGAGCCCCTAGGCAAAGGTAGCCTGGGGGCCCTTTATCCCTCCCCTAAAGTCAGCCCTTGGGGCCCAAGCCCGGCGATTTTGTTTCTCTGGCCCACGGATCAGGGGGAACTGGGCCAGGGAACCTCCTCGTTTTGCCGTAGCGACTCTGCCCTCCTCAAGGGTGTATAGGCTACTCCGCTTCCTGCAACAGCCAGGTACAGTGTGGCTGTAAGGATCGACGCTTGCCTTTTCAATGCACCACGGTTCCACTTCCGCCCTCCACGTCACTAGAGCTTGACTTCTTCTGGTAGCTAGAAGCCCTCCTCCATAGGCTGCGTCGTTGCCAAGCAACAGGCTGCACCTATGCACAAAAGGAACTACTCTGTCCTGTGTTGCAGTATCTATAGGGACACAGCAAAACACCATGCAGGGCCCCTCTGGAATCAGAATTAGCCGGAGGGAGACCACCTGGAGGGTCTGGTGGCGCAAGGGGGGCTGGCAGCATTCGGGGACCCTGGGGCAATTTCCTGCTTTGCCTTAATGACAGCTGCGGCCCTGCATGCCGCACCACAAACCCCTTAACCCTCAGTGGGAGATTATACGTAAAATTAGCAAAATAAACATTACATTCCCAACTATATTAAGGTGTAATTCTGTTTAATGTCAGAGACAAGTGTAAGCTTGCCCAGAATGCTGGCTTGGTTAAAAAAAAAAAGCTTTAACAAATTCTTAACGGAATTAATATTCATTGTTGACAAGTCCAGTATAATGAGGCACACGTGACTCTGCAGTTAAACACAGTATGTCAGAGGAAATCCATCCATAATGCAGAGAATGCCTGAGTTGTTTCCAGAGCTGCTCCAGTGCGACTCTTCGCTTTGAGGCAAGACATGTCTAAGATGGCGTGACACCATCGTACCTGGCATGAAGCATAGGCCCTGGGGAGCTGGGGCTATGTAGCTGGAGAGGAGATGGCAGCATCAGTAGAGTTGAACTGCCAACTCAGCCAAGGAGGAGGAGGATGACGACAGCGAAGAGGATGTAGCAGGAGGAGAGGAGGTGGCAGGAGGCCTGCCTGAAAGCCGTGGAGGTGTCACAAGTTGGTCCGCTGCACAGCCACGTACTTACTGCTTGCCATCAGTCACCAGGTTGACCCAATGGGCTGTGTAAGTAATGTACCTGCCCTGACCGTGCTTGGCAGACCAGGCATCCGTGGTCAGGTGGACCCTTGACCCAACGCTGTGTGCCAGAGATGACATCACTTGCCGCTCAACTTCACGGTACAGTTTGGGTATCGCCTTTTTAGAGAAATCATTTTGGCCTGGCATCTTCCACTGCGGTGTCCCAATGGCCACAAATTTACGGAAGGCCTCAGAGTCCACCAGCTAGTATGGTAACTGTTGGCGAGCTAACAGTTCCGCCAAGCCAGCTGTCAGACGCCGGGCAAGGGGGTGACTGGCAGAAATTGGCTTCTTCCGCTCAAAGATTTCCTTCACAGACACTTGGCTGCTGTGGGCAGAGGAGCAGGAACCGCTCAAGGTCAGAGGCGGAGTGGAGGAGGGTGGCTGTGAAGGTGCAAGGGAAAAAGCGGCTGAAAATGATGCACCTGAAGGAGGAATAGGAGAAGGAAGGTGGCTTTTCTTTTGTGTGCTGCTTTTGCTCAGGTGCTCGTCCCATTGCAGTTTGTGCCTTTTCTCCATGTGCCTTCGTAAGGCACTTATCCCTACGTGGGTGTTGGCCTTTCCACGGCTCAATTTTTGGAGGCAGAGAGAACAGATGGCATTGCTCCAATCTGAGGCAGACAAATTAAAAAATTTCCAAACCGCTGAGCCTACCTGGGGTGATGGCACTATGGTGGCCTCAGCAGCTAACGTTGAAGGGCATGTTGGCTGGCTGTACATAGGTGGCGATACATGGCGCCGGACACTGCCACCAGCTGTTTCTGATGACGAGCTCCCCCTGCTTCTTTCACGAACTTGTCTCCTCCTACTCCTCTCTGACTCCCCCTCTGAACTGTCCCCCTGTTCATCTCCTCTATTGGGAACATACATGGGATCCATATCATCGTCATCATGATAATCATCCTGCCCAGCTTCGCTTCCTTCAGATACCTCCAAAACTGCACCAACAACAGGTACTTCATCATCCTCCTCCAGTCCTCACATGTTATGTCCATAGTGTCGCCTAACTCAGACATATGAGGTGGTGTAACTTGCTTAGCGCCTTCATCTGGTTGTAACAATGATGGCTGAGCATCAGTGATTTCCCCACCAAATAACTCCTGTGAACTGTCAAATGTAGTGGATGTGCTACTTGTTGTAGTGCTGGTGGCTGCGGAAGATGAGGTGATCTGTGTTAAATAGTCAACCCACATCCTGACAATCTTGGGAGTTGATGGGACGTGCCTTCTTCTGAGCACTGTACTTTGGGCCAGGGCCGCACAAAATCACATCAGCACGACCTCGCACAGACCTGGCGGATGGCCTTCCTCTGGGTCTGCCTCTACCTCTGACTCTACCTGTTTTGTCCGTTTTGTCCATATCGGGGGGGATGAAGTGAAAGGTATGCACTGATTTGACTAATACAATGTGCAGTCACACAGGTGCAGTTAACAGGTATGCACGGAGTGGTATATCACACTGCGTGCACTCACGTAGGTAGGTGGGTGCACTGAACACAACAGGTAGTTATATGCAGTGATGGGTATTACAGTGTGCACCTGTCACACACACAGGTAGTCACTGAATGTGCTGGGCCTAGCAGTGGCACACACAGTAGGAATTACCAACGCTGTCTATGCAACACAAGTGTTAGTGGGACACACACAAAAAAAAATAGATCACAAGAACAAGATTAGCTCTCAAAAGAGCTGTTGAGGTGTGCTTTTTTAGCAATAAGAATCAACAAGGAGCAAGCTAAGAAGCCTACAAGAGCCTAACTAAACTTTCCATATAAGAGTCTGCAGCAGCTTTCCCTTCTGTAATTAATGCAGGCACACGAGTGAGTCCAAAGCCTGACGCTGCCTGCCTTCTGCCTGCCTTTTATAAGGAAGGGAGTGGCTCCAGGAGGGAGTGTAGCCTGATTGGCTACAATGCGCCTGCTGACTGTGATATAGAGGGTCAAAGTTGACCCTCATGATGCACTATGGGGGCGAACCGAACTTCCAGAAAAGTTTGCGGTTCTCCGCGATCACGAACCCCGGAAGTTCGCAAGGGAACCGGTCACCGGCGAACCGTTCTGACCAGCTCTATTTACAATAAATAAACATTGACAAAATAATCTACTGGATAAATTAATATTATAAAAAATAAGCAATTTTATTAATTACTAGCTGATGGCCTGGAGTCGCCCAGATATGTATTTGGCTGGTGTTGACTCCGCCCACTTTTTCTAGCCCTAACACAATTACTCAATTACTCAATGTCCTAGTCTGAGATTTTTGCGGTCTTTGACATCAGTAATTTACATTTAAATGAAACAAATCTGATTGGCTGTGGCTCCACCCCCTTTTCTGAATTTGAACTCCATTTACTCAATGACCAACTGTACCAGGTTTGAGGCTTGTGTCATTAACAGTGCAAGAATGGCAGCAATTAAAGGGGAACTGAAGTAAGAGGTACACGGAGGCTGCCATATTTATTTCCTTTTAATCAATACCAGTTGCCTGGCAGCCCTGCTGGTCTATTTCTCTGCAGTAGTATCTGAATAACACCAGAAACAAGCATGCAGCTAGTCTTGTCAGATCTGACTTTAACCACTTTGTCATCCTTGACATATAAAAACGTCAAGGAGGACAGGCGCGCTCCCGCGCGCTCCCGCGGCCGATCGCGCGCGTGCACGCGCACTCCCGGCCGCGGATTCGGTAGCCACGGAATCAATGTATCGGGCTATGGAGCCCGATCACTGATTCCTCTCCCCCACTGAAAAAGCGACAGCTTCTCTCGGAAGCTTCGCTCTTTCTGAAGCTGTGTCCCTCTAAGCGTACATTGTACGCTTAGAGTGACGTCATGTAAACAAACTCGAGATTGCCATCTTGTGGCCAAAAAGTAAAACTACAAGTAAATGTAAAAAAACATTACAATATACAAATATTTCCCCAAATAAAACACTTTTATATCCCACCCTCCCAAAAATACCCACATAAAATGTTTAATAAAAAAAAACAAAAAACATTACTATAAAAAAAAAAAACACATAAATATTTACCTAAGGGTCTAAACTTTTTAAATATCTATGTAAAGATGAAATATTTCTCTCTATTTTTTTTTATAAGCTTGTAAATAGTGATGTATGCAAAACGGAAAAAATGCTCTTTTATTTCGAAATAAAATATTGTCGCGATACATTGTGATAGGGACATAATTTAAATGGTGAAATAACCGTGACAAATGGGCAATTACAATACGTGGGTTTTAATTATGGAGGCATGTATTATTTTAAAACTATAATGGCCGAAAACTGACAAATAATGAATTTTTTCATTTTTTTCCTTATTCTTCCTGTTAAAATGCATTTACAGTAAAGTGGCTCTTAGCAAAATGTACCCCCCAAACAAAGCCTAATTGGTGGCGGAAAAAACAAGATATAGATCAGTTCATTGTGATAAGTAGTGATAAAGTTATAGGCTAATGAATGGGAGGTGAACATTGCTCGTGGCATAAGCTGAAAACGACTGAGATGTTAAGTGGTTAAAGTCAGAAACTCCTGATCTGCTGCTTGCTTGTTCAGGGGCTATGGCTAATAGTATTAGAGGCAGAGGATCAGCAGGGCTGCCAGGTAACTGGTATTGCTTAAAAGGAAATAAACATGGCAGCCTCCATATACCTCTCTCTTCAGTTGTCCTTTAAATATTCCCCTTGAAAATCAATAGGAGAATTTTGATTGGCTTTTGTAGGCTCCACCCACTTTTCTGAATATTAATCACAGAAACCTAGTGACCAACTGTGCAAAGTTTGAGAACCCTGCCATTAACAGTGTAAGAATGGCTGCAGTTTACATTTTCCCAGTGAAATTTGTATTTGTCTCCGCCCACTGATGACCCAGCATTGCCCGGGTATGTATTTGGCTGGTGCTGGCTGCGCCCACCTTCTCTAACCATAATACACAATTACTCAATGATCAAGTTTGTGAGCTTTGCGGTCTTTGAAATCAATAATTTGCATTGAAATAAAACAAATCTGATTGGCTGTTTGTGGCTCCACCCCCTTTTCTGAATTTGAACCCGAGTCACCCAATGACCAACTTAACAGGTTTGGGGCTTGCGCCGTTAACAGTGCAAGAATAGCAGCAATTAAATATTCCCCTTGAAAACCAATAGGTGAATTTTGATTGGCTTTTGTAGGCTCCACCCACTTTTCTAAATATTAATCCCAGTCACCCAGCAACCAACTGTGCAAAGTTTGAGAACCCCGCCATAAACAGTGTAAGAATGGCTGCAGTTTACATTTTCCCAGTGAAATTTGTCTCACTTTTTGGTTATGGGAATAAAAAGTATCCTACATGTTATTCCAGGTAATGTACTATGTGTGCGCCACATTTCATTCAAATCCATTCAGCCATTGTTGCGTGATTGAGTAACAAACATCCAAACTTTCGCATATATAATATTAGTGAGATGTTATTTTTACTACAGTTTCTCTTTAAAGAGACTCCGTAACAAAAATTACATCCTGTTTTTTATCATCCTACAAGTTCCAAAAGCTATTCTAATGTGTTCTGGCTTACTGCAGCACTTTCCACTATCACAGTCTCTGTAATAAATCAACTTATCTCTCTCTTGTCAGACTTGTCAGCCTGTGTCTGGAAGGCTGCCAAGTTCTTCAGTGTTGTGGTTCTGTGATGCATCTCCCCTTTCCTGGCCCCTCTATGCACACTGCCTGTGTATAATGATCTCTTGAGATACAAAAGGAAGGCTGTATACAGCCTGCTCGTGTATGGATGTATTTTCTATGTGTGGACATACTGTACATCAACCTACTTCCTGTTTTGGTGGCCATTTTGTTTGTTTATAAACAAACTTTTTAAAACTGTTTTTAACCACTTTTAATGCAGCGATGAGCGGCGAAATTGTGACAGAGGGTAATAGGAGATGTCCCCTAACGCACTGGTATGTTTACTTTTGTGCGATTTTAACAATACAGATTCTCTTTAAGCTAATTTAATGCAAATGTATGCAGATTGAAAACAATAAAATCAAATACTGTTGTTGTGGAATTTGATTGATCCGTTGTAAAGCACAGCTGTAATAAGAAGAATATGGAGAATGCTGTATTTATTCCCTTTTAAACAATACCAGTGGCTTGGCAGCCCAGCTGGTTTGTTTGGCTGCAGTAGTGTCTGAATAAGACCTCTTTCCGACAGAAGGCTGAACTGCGCACTTGCTGAGTTGTCCCGTCTCCTGCCTGCCGGTGCAATTTTGCAGCAATTTAAAAGTGGCCGAATTGCAGCAGTTGTGACACCACACGTGTCAAACGCTGACATTTGGTGGGGTTACTGCGCGGCAGAGGCCTGCACCATGTCGAGTCTGAGCACAGCTGCAGCTGCATTGAGACCTGACTCCTTGGGGGGGCGTCTGTCTAGCACTGGTACTGAGTGCTAACAAGTGTCTGGCCGCAGCAGGAGCATTTAAGTTTAGCCTCCTGTGTGAAAGAGGCCTTAATGCAAACATTCCGGTTTAGGGGTGCGCACACACATCCAATTATGATTGACCAATAGTTGCAAAATTTTACCACTTTCTTGTATTATTAGAGCTTACCTACAAAATGTTCATAGGATTCAAAATCTGTTGGCCCTCCCACTAAATGGAGGCGGTAAAATTGGCTGGTGATTGGCCAATCAAAATTGGATGTGTGTATGCACCTTAAGCAGCAATATGAAGGGGCTAGTCAGATTTGGAGATGGGAAATAATTGAATGCAAGCCATTATAATTCAAATTGCATGCAACTTGCATTTGGTCCTGTCAAAATTGACAGTAGGTGCACTTGCCCAAGGAATCAGGTCCTAATCTCTGCCAGGCCACATTCATTGCACATGTGTGCCCAGCTTTAACAACCATCTCTAATTTGTGATTTAAAAAAAAAAAGGAAGCAAGAAAAGACATATTTCAGGCCCCTTTCACACTGGCGCATTGCGTTGGCCTGTTTTACCGCAGGCCAACGATACACCAATGAAAGTCTACATGTGTTGAACTGGAAGTCACGTAAGTCTACGGCGACACAGATATTTTAAAGTGCCCGCCACATGGCGCACATGCGTGGATGCGGATTTTGTCAGTACACTTTCGCGCAATTCATCTTTTCAGCCACAGGAAGTGAGCGCTAGAAAGCCTCACTTCCTGTTTGGCCTGCTGCCAAACGGGGATTTCTCTGTATTAACTCGGATATCCCCATGTTTTTTGGCATTGCAGTGCGATGCACCACAATAAAAAAGCCAACGCACAGTGTGATGCCGGCCTGAGTGTTGCCAGTACTTCTCCCTGGCTAGTAGGTATTTTGTGAAACATTAACCTCCTTAGCAGTAACCCCGAGTTAGGATCGGGTTCTGAAATCCGTAGCTCATATCGGTAACCCCAAGCCTGACTCGTGGTAGCCGCTGGGACGTTATTGCAGAGCGTAGCGCGTGGCGGGAGTTTCAACTCACCTCCCCAGGGATCCAGACGCCAGCAACCATTCTCCTTCCTGTCCTAGGAGGCTCTGGATCCCTGTGGTGAGATTGCCATCTGTCGCCACCCGGAGGACGGAATGAGAACTGCAGCATTGGATCCCAGAAAGGTGAGTGAGTGCAGGGGCTGCTGCAGGTCCTCTGGAGGTATGATTTTTTCTTGCTTTTAGGCCTCTTTCACAGTGCGACGTTAAAGTCGCACGTTAGAAAATGTGCCAACGCAGACTAACGCACAGCAATACTAAGTCTGTGCAACATTCACAGTGCACACTTTGCGTTGTGTGTAACGTGTAGCAATATTTAGAAAGTGCTGCATGCTGTGCGTTTAGCAATACATTTGCTACGTTATGTGTGTTGCACATGCTCAGTAATGTTTTTGGGGTTTTTTTAACGCATACGCCGTTTTCATTCCATCAGTATGCAACGAAAACGGCGCACCAAGAGACACATAACGTAGTACAAAATAACGTCCAATTTTATAACCTACATGCGCTGCGATAGGGGCATGTTGTGCGACCTTAACGTCGCATAAAACGCAACGTCTAAAGGTGCGTACACACATGCGACTATAGTCGTTTGTAACGATCGTTCCCCGATCTTTACCAACGACGATCGTTACAAAAAACGAACCACCGACTATTAAGGCAAACGACGAACGAGCCAAATCGCTACAAAAGAAAGTTCTGTCTCGGCGGATTTTAACCAACGACGATCGTTTGCAAAAGTAGTACATCGTTGGAAACGATCGTTCGTACTAGGCTTGACATGCGCATTTCACTATTTCTCCATGGAACTTCTCATTTTTATGCGCAGGCGCAAAAGTTGCTTTCTGTGATGTAACGTTCGTTCTAACGATCAGATCGTTACACACATTTTAAAACTATCTTTACTTAGGTCGTTCTTTCATCAATTAAAAGTTCGTTCGTCGTTCTTAACGAACGATCGTTGTCGCATGTGTGTACGTAGCATAAAGGTGCATACACACATCAGACTATAGTCTTTGGAAAATGAAAGATCACAGACCAATCTTACCACCCTTCATGTAGTATGAGAGCCATACTCTACACAGTCTATTCTATGGAGCTGAACTCCACATCAGAAAAAAATCTTTGCAGGATGCTGCACACACAGATGCTGTACAGACACAAAACATCAGTATCTGCAAAAGATCTTTTGCAGCTACAGATCTTTTGGGTGTGTGCAGCATCTTGCAAAGATTTTTTTTCTGATGTGGAGTTCAGCTCCATAGAAAAGACTGTGTAGAGTATGGCTCTCATACTACATGAAGGGTGGTACGATTGGTCTGTGATCTTTCATTTTCCAAAGACTATAGTCTGATGTGTGTATGCACCTTTAGTGTGAAAGAGCCCTTAGGGTCTAAATTCAAAGTCTAAATTCTAAATTCAAAAATTATACCGCTTTTAGATCCTAAAATCAGGAAGGAATCATACCATCAGGAGGAGGTTAAACAGTTTCAAGGAACACATTGCTGTTCAGCCAATTTACCCCAAAACAGTACAGAATAAAGTGACATCTGAGGGTGACAAATTGCATCCAGATTTTTAGTTGACTGAATCCAAAAGAAAATGCTTTTTAAATAGTTTTCCTGTCACATTTTACAAGTGTTTAAAACCTTTATTTATTTCAGAAATTCATGTTTGTTTGTTTTAGGCCTCTTTTCCATGGACAGTTGATAGGCAGTGAAATGACTTTCAAACTATCACAACTGCTGCCTGGCAACTGCAGTGAGCAGTTGCTCACTGCTGCCTAGTAAATGCTTTCTGAGCACACAGTTTATGGGCCCTTTTCCACTACGGCGTTTGCGATGGCTGAATCGCAAAACCGCAAACCGCTAGTGATTTTTCAAATCGCTACAGTTTGCTTTTAACATAGGAATCGCGGTAGGTCATTTCCACTGACGCGATTCGTTTTTGAGCTGATCGCGATCGCGCGGCGGAGCGATTATTGCCGCGATTTTGCTATGCAGTGCATAGCATAGCAAAATCGCGATTGCAAACGTCGGGAAATCGCCGGTAATTTTTTACCTTTTGCAATTCAGCAATCGCTAGCGTTCAGCGTGAACGCTAGCGACTGCTAGTGGAAAAGGGCCCTAACTGTCAGTGGAAAAGAGGCCTTAAAGGTAACAAATGGGCAGCAGTATCCAGTTTTCAGGGTGGCCAGATGGCACTTATGCTATATGCATCATTCTGCCCTTTCAGTGGTATATTACATTATTACAGAGTACCCAGGTAGCCACACACAGAGTACCTTCTGGTTCACTTCAAACTGAAAATTTGTAAACATGCATTAACCGCTTCCCGACTGCCTAACGCAGGATTGCGGCGGGACAGCGGCTCTCTTGTTCCTCCACAACGCATGTGTGTGTCATCTTGTGAGGAACGAGCTCCCGTCAGTCTGCACAGAGGACCTCAGTGATCAGCCTGCCAGCCAGCAATCGGCGCTGGCAGGCTGTTTATTTTATTTAGATATTTAAATATTTATATAGCGCCCACATCTTTCACGACGCTGTAAAGAGTATATTGTCTTGTCACTAAATGTCCCTCGCAATCTAATATTTGTGAGAAGAAAAAGGAGGAAAACTTCATTTGGGTGCTAAGCTGTATGACCAAAGTGCTGAATTGTAAAAAATAGCCTGGTCACTAGGGGGGTATACACCTCTGGGGCTCAAGAGGTTAATAAGGCAAATGGTTACTGAGTGATGGCGATAGCAAAGATACAGTGGGTGGTTTTATGCTGTTTTATGGCTTAAAGCCACTAGTGCGATTTTGTTGAGCGTTTAGGGAGCGTGAGAATCGCTAGCGATTTCGCTAAACGCTCTGCCAATGTAAATGGATGGTGCAAATTCCACAGAAGCGATTGCGATTAGCAAAATCGCAAACGCAGGACATGCAGAATTTTGTTAGCATTTGTGCTTCAATGTAAAGTATATAATCACTGGCGTAATCGCTCATCAAAAGTTAATGTACACGGTAACAAAATTAAAAATAATTGAAAGGACCAATCAGACTTTAAAACGCTAATCGCTAATCGCTACACAACCGCTGGCAAATTGATTACACTTTCTAAAATCGCTCATGAAATCGCTTACAAACTGCTCATACAAAACGCTAGCGATTGCGATTAGCGATTGCGATTAGCGATAGCGTTTTGGAGTGGGTTCCAGGCCTGAATTTCATCTGTATTGGGGAGAATCCGAGAGTTGTAAAGCTTTACAGGTAAAAGACAGAGCAGCTGTTACTGGAAGCTATTAGGGATAATTAGACAAAGCCATCAGGTGCAGCTGTGGCTACAGGCCATGTGACTCCAGCTGATTTTGGTGCTACAGGCATTGGAGGAGAGCTGTGTGCTGTAGTGACAAAGGGTTTGACAGATGACATAAAACAGTGAGTACACAGGATAATTCACTCAACCTAATTGTATTGAACTCCATTATAGTGTTATGTTCATGTGCTCAGTTTCTGAAAACGAGGCGCTGAGTCCTGGTGGTGTGTGTTTGCTACAGACACTCTGCATGCCTCACTGAGGGCTATGCCACGTCTGTGAGGTGTAGATTGTTAGGCCTCTTTTCCAAGAACTGTTGAGCTGTGTGCTCGACAAGCAGTTGCCAGGCAGCGACAAGCAGTTGCCAGGCAGCAGTGAGAGTTTGAGAGGCTTTTCACTGCCTAGAAACAGTTCGTGGAAAAGAGGCCTAAGGCCACGTCCACAGAGATGAGTTGTGGTGTAATGGCCGCTTAGTAAGTAGGCTTACCGTACTGGAGTGCACAACCTATGCAGTGTTCACAGTGCAGCGGGTATGTTGCATCATAACTGGTTGCGGTATGATAGTGCACTGCATGCAGTGTGTTACCAGTAAATACGCAAGGTACAAGTTGTACTGCATACATTTGAAATCGGCGCCTGTGGAGTTGGGCGCATGACACAGCCTGTATATGGCTGATCCTGCTGCTGCACAAGTCCGGGCCGTATTAATTACTATTCCCCCTCCAGGTCACCATGGATAGTGGGGGAATGAAATAATTCGGCTTCCAATGATTGAAGGAGGCTGAATTATTGTTTTATAAGCAACCTCGGCTCCGTCTTCTGACAGCGCCGACGTTACTCACTGAGCGCAGCTATAGATGTGATTCTTATTCTAGTCTATGGTGGCGCCGGCTGCGCCCAAATCTAGCAGCGCCGAAAAGCACTGCTCCGGTTGTACCAGGCAGTACAGTGGCGTAGTGGTTAGTGCACTCCCCTTGCAGCACTGGGTCTGCAGTTTTAGGGCCCGTTTCCACTACAGCGAATCTGCATGTGTTTTCTGCATGCAGATTCGCATAACCAATACAAGTGGATGGGGCTGTTCTGTTTCCACTTGTGCGGTCTGCTGTGCAGAAAAAATCTGCACGGCAGAGCCTTCAGAATTCGCATGCCACACACCCGCACGCGAATTGCCGGTAATGTAATTTAATAGGAAAACCGCAAGCGCATTAGTCTTGCGGTTTTCCCGGCGTTTCCATGTGCGATTCCGCTGAAAAACCCATGTCAATGCTTGCTGGCATTGACATGGTTAAAATCGCATAGCACAAACCGCGAGCGATTCTGCGTGAAAATCCGCATGGAAACGCGAACGAATCTGCACCCGCACGTGGATTCGTTGACGCGTTTTCCCACAACGGAATCGCAACGCACAAGTGGAAACGGGCCATCAAACTCAGCCAGGGCACTATCTGCACAGAGTTTGTATGTTCTCCCTGTGTCTGTGTGGGTTTCCTCTGACCACTCTGGTTTTCTTCCACATCCCAAAAACAAAAGTTAATTAGTTTCCCCCTAAAATCGGTCCTAGACTTACAATACATACATAGACATATGACTATGGTAGGGATTAGATTGTGAGCCCCCTGAGGGACAGTTAGTGAAAAAGACAATATACTAATATGTACAGCGCTGCGGAAGATATTGGTGCTATATAAATACTAAATAATAATAATAGTTGTAGTGAAGCATACTTTTCATTGACAGTATGCTTCACTGTACCCAACGTAATGTGAGCATAACGTGTGGTCTGATCTGTTGCATTACTGCTATCACAGGGAACGCAATGCAACTGCCCCTAATGGGTAGCTTCACTGTTTTTGTGAACGTCTGCAATTTCTTGCAAAATTGCGCTCACCGCAAGTATTTATAAAGCCCCAACATATTACGCAGTGCCGGGCCATGTGTCTGCTGAGCAGTGAAGGGTAGAATATGGACATCTTCGTTTTAACGTAATTTTAGCAAAAATGTCACATTTTCGCAAAGATGAGAATATTTGCAAAAACGCATGGGCATGAGAAACCCCTTTTTGGCATAGATGAGAGCATGCGCAAACATGGGAGCTAGTTGAGGTGAGCCAGAGTGAAAATCCATAGGAAACAGTCCTCCAAGAACACAGTCTACAACATGAAGAATTCTAATTGGTTAAATAGAGTGGGGGTATTATTAATACAGTGCCAGGAAACCTCACAGGGAAATTCCGCTAACGTGATTGGGTGGACAGCACTCTCTGGAACTGCTAGGTTTCCAATAGGTTGTAGTAAACTAAGCCCACACTATTTAGTCAATCACAACGTGCCGTGCTGTGGAGAGAGCTATGATTGGAGAGCTGTTCCTTCTGAGGTTTCCTGCTGAGTCCCCTAATCTAGACCAGCGCCATTTATATAACCTACCTGAATCCTAGCAGTTTGAGAGGATGCTGTCTGTCCAATCACGCTAGTGGAATTTCCCATGGACCTTCTCTCTGGCTCATGGCAAGCATGTGACAACACATTTTCACCAAATGCATTGAAAGGGCACCTGAACCCGAAAACTGACATTGGCCATACGCTATATTGTCTCTCAACTTGGGCAGGGGTCACACTTGAGGGGACGTCTGTGGTTTCCCCGCATGCAGTATTGCATTACTCTGGGAATACACAATGCAATTTCCCGCCTGATCGGCGGGAATTGGGTGATTAGTTCCGACATATCCGATCTGTTTCCGATCGAGAAAGGGATCGATTTTGCTAAAGTTTTTATCAATCGGGAGCAGATTAGACATGTACACACACTTCCACCCATTACTGGTAAATGGTGGCCACAGGTTTCACTGTAGAGTGTTTGGCAGCGGAGCACGCTGACCTCTTCTACCGGCGTGCTCCTTCGTCAGCCTGCATGCTCCACATCTGCGTACCCGTCAGTACCTCTTCTCAGCGACACAGCGCATATGATGCATGTAACATGCCATCAGGTCACTGAGAAGATGCAGCTAGCGAGAATGAAGATGGGGAGCACTGACTGATGGAGAAGCATGCCAGCCAGACAAGGCCCTGTGACAAGACACAGAACATTTATATTGCGCTTTTCTCCTGGCGGACTCAAATGCCAGAGCTGCAGACACTAGGACACGCTCTATAGGCAGTAGCAGTGTTAGGCCCCTTTTAGACTGGCGTCTGAACTGCACATTTACCGAGCAGCTCAGCCTAATGTCTGACACCCGTCAGTGCAATATGGGTGCAATTTAACGGCATTCGAATTGCAGCAGTTGCAACACTACGTGTGTCAAACGTTGACATGTGGTGGCGCTCCTGGGAGGCGGAGGAATGCAACATGTTGAGACTGAGTGCCGCAGCTAAGCCTGAGTGGCTCTGTGCCTCTGTGCAAGCATCCTGCGCAGTGTGGCCACGCTTGTTCATGAACAGGAGCACAGCAATACATACCTTTTGACAAGCCCTCTGAAAGAAGGAGGGGGGGGGGGGGGGGTAGACAACACTTTCCCAGCAATGGATCAGTAGAGGGATGAGGGAAGCCTCTGGGTTATGGGTTATCCAGAGCCTTCTCTCTACTAAGGTAAGTATCAAGATAGTGCACTTTTTTTCACTTTTACCCACAGGTACACTTTAAAGGATACCCGAGGTGACATGATGAGATAGACATGTGTATGTATGTACAGTGCCTAGCACACAAATAACTATGTTGTGTTCCTTTTTTTTTTTCTTTCTGTGCCTGAAAGAGTTTAACATTCGGTATGTAAGTAGCAGTTCCTGTCTGAGTCAGGACTAGGTCAGACTACAGTGTGATCCTCCCTGAAAAGAAATTACAACAACTATAAAACACTTTCCAAGAAGAAAATGGCTTCTGAGAGCAGGGAAGAGATAAAAAGGGTCAATAGTTCATAGATTTTAGGTCTGGTACACTGCAATTAATGTGTCATTGAGCAAAAACAATAAAACAGTAAAAACATAAGAAGTAGATTTAAATTTAAAACTGTGGAATATCTTAAAAAGTCATTTTTAGGAGGAGGAGTATAGATGCAGTTGTTTGTTTCATTAGTTTACTTTCACCTCGGGTGTCCTTTAAACAAAAACTATGGTAATTAACCGAAATCAATTCCTGGTAGGATAACACGTTACTCATGTGAGATACAGAACATTTTATTATACTAGTTTTGCCTGCAAAGAATCAGTCTTCATAATGTCTTCTTTGATTTCTTACTTTTTTATATGCTTTATTACAGACATAAGCAGAACTCCACCTGTCTCCACATCACAGACTTTGTGTGCATAATACAATGATCCCTCTGTGGACAGACACTGAGGAGAGGTGCATCTTTGCACGTGGCACGCAATGTGCGTCAATTCCCTGCCCAGAAGGACATTAAGAAGAATAGATAACTGGCAGAGACCGATGAACAATGCAGTAAGTAAATTAGATAAACTAAATATTCTATTCATTCACGTCTGAAATTAGATTTTTTTTTCAAACTGATTTTACTTTTAACCTTGTTAACGTAGTTACATATGGCCTTTGCATTAACAGCATTAACATCTACTGCATTACATACTAATTGGTTTAGATTTAAAAAAAAATAAAAAAAAAATGCCAGCTTTGGAAAGGAAATACTCTATAATGGGCTGACATTGTGTTCTGCCAATGATACAATACAATACAATAACATTTCTATATGATAGACTGTAGCGGCTCTCGGCTCGGGTTCAGGTGGAAATAGCCGATCCCAGTCAGGTCCTCTCTACTGCGCAGGTGCAAGTTGCCTGCGCAGTAGAGCAGACCCGATTGGGAGTGGCTATTCTGCCTTCGCCCATCGGGGAGCCGCTACTGCGCTGGAGCCGGGGAAGGAAAATATTGCAGGCGTGACTGCGCCACAGCTTGGCAGATTGTCGGGTGTGGCTTCGGAGGGGCCCAGCGAGACCACCACGGGAAGGGAGAGGGCGGGGGAAGCCTCAATAGGATCCAAAGGCTTCCCCCCCCCCCCCCCCCCCCCCCCCGAGGTAAGTAACTCCAGGAGAACTTTTTTTTTTTGTTACAGAATCCTTTTAAGTATTGTTGGTGTTTTTGAATTCAGGGTCCGGCATTCGGGAACCCGGCTTAGGCCAAACAACGCACACAGTGGCATAGCTAGAGATCATGGGGGCCCATAGCAAAACTTTCATAGGGCCCTCAGATGTAGGCCCTTTTTAGTTATGCCACTTGCCCCTACCCTATAGATAGGAGTTAATTTACGTAGTCCATGGGCACTGAGACAAAGTGAGAGGTAGGAGGAACACAAGAAAGTTAACCTCCCTGGTGGTCTATTAAGATCGCCAGGGCGGCTGCGGGAGGGTTTTTTTTTTATTAAAAAAAAACTGTTTCATGCAGCCAACTGAAAGTTGGCTGCATGAAAGCCTACTAGAGGGCGCTCCGGAGGCGTTCTTCCGATCGCCTCCGGCGCCCAGAATAAACAAGGAAGGCCGCAATGAGCAGCCTTCCTTGTTTTGCTTACATCGTCACCATAGCGACGAGCGGAGTGACGTCAGCCGACGTCCTGACGTCAGCCGCCTCCGATCCAGCCCTTAGCGCTGGCCGGAACTTTTGTTCCGGCTGCGCAGGGCTCGGGCGGCTGGGGGGACCCTCTTTCGCCGCTGCTCGCGGCGGATCGCCGCAGAGCGGCGGCGATCAGGCAGCACACGTGGCTGGCAAAGTGCCGGCTGCGTGTGCTGCTTTTTTATTTCGCTCAAATCGGCCCAGCAGGGCCTGAGCGGCGACCTCCGGCGGTGATGGACGTGTATAGTCGTCCATACCGCTGAGGAGGTTAATAGTAAAAACATCAAGTACTACCTGGGCCCCCTCCTACTCCAGGGCCCCATAGCAGCTGCTATGGCTATTGCTACGACCTTGACCACACATCAGCACCCATGCTGGTGAACAGAGTCACAAGGTTGCGTGGTTCTGGGTTGGGTCCCGTGACTCTGTGACTCTGTCCACTACCTTGGGTGCTGAAGGGCTGTGTTCAACAGAATTTAGGTTTCCGAATGCAGGGTCCCGAATTCAAACACCAACACTTGTGTTAAACCTCGTACATGGACTGTTGCTCAGCAAGGTTCGGGACTCGATCCCTTGGATGACAGTCTGGGGCTGAGTACTGTCCAGACGCATCACTAGCCTGCAGAATCTTGACATTATAAACTATGCTAAGCCTCACTGGAAAGGCAAGGTTACATACCATTATACAGCAACCTATAGCTATAAGGAGCTTTTAAGATGCTGAAACCAGGGTCATAACTAGAGGGGAGCAATCGCAGGGGGGCCCAGAGCTGTGGGGGCCCCAACTACTAACCTTCACTTCCTCTGGTACAGGGGACTATACTTCAGTTCAGGTGTTTTTGTGGCTGCACTTGTTATGGGTGTGGTGGCCAAACTAGCCTTGTGAGATGGGCCCCAATGCCGTAAAGGGCACCAAGGGGAGGCAAGGGATGGGATGTGAACATTAGGCGGCCCCATCAAAGTTTTGCTGGGAGGCCCATAAATTTTAGTTATGCCACTGGTTGAAGCCAGAATAATTAACGGATACCAGGGCCAAAATAACCTAGGGAAACGGGGGGAGCAGGCATATAGTATGACCTGTCCTGATGCCTACCGCTACCCCCATTCTCCTCTCTGCCCCAGCATTCTCCTTAAATGCCCCTCTGGCAGCCTCTTCTGGGTTGCCTGGAGTCTGGCAGGGGCTGGCCGGGCTGCGCGCCTGTGGCCTGGAGCACTTTGCCACCCACAGGTGGCACAGAGGTATTTTTATGCCTTTGCAAAACTTGAGGGCAATTTTAGCAGTACATGATGGCATTGGTTATTGCATATTTGTAGTGTTGTTGTTATTCTTTATCGGATTGTACTGGTCATATTAATATTATTATTACCATAAAATTGTACTGATCTTATCATTATTATCGTCAAAAGGTTGTACAGTTCATTATTATTATTATTATTATTATTATTATTATTATTATTATTATTATTATTATTATTATTATTATCATAGGATTGTACTGGAATTATGTTATCATCATCATGAGCTTTAAAGCTGGCCATAAACCTATAGATTTCCAACCAAACCAATCGATTCAGAAGGAATTGATTTCTACCATACAGTGCACATCAATTTCTTATAGATGTCAGCAGGGAATCTATTGAAAATCAGTTGAACTGCAAAGTTGCACTGATAGATTCAGTGCAAAGCTATAGGCAACCGATCAGCCAATGCTCTTGCCGCGTCCCTGATTGTTTTAACCACTTAAGCCTATCTGGAGGAGTATTCTCGTCCAGTGTTTAAGCGGTGGTGCACGTATGACTGCTTCTACGAGTGGCGGTATTTCCGTGTTGGGGAAGGGAAGCAAGGCTTCCCCGAACCAATCGCAGTGCCTGTAATGAATGGACACGACCCTGATCAGGAGCCATGTCCTTTCATAAGAATGAAAGGTTCGGAAAAAAACACTTCCTGGTAAACCCGGGAGTGTTTCTAGCGCCTAGTCTACTGGCAAAAAATAAATTACACACTACAGATGGGGTTTTTTTTTTTTTTTTTTTTTTATTTTTTATTTTTTTTATTAAAAAAATTAATATATCTTTGCTACAGGGTAAAGCAATGACAATGTAAGGCAAAGGGGCCTAGAATACTTACCATGTCTTACCACACTTGTCTTTTTGCACTGGATCCCAATCAGCCACTGACTGCAAAGTCAACAGTGCATTACTGGGCTGACTTAGCGGTGGTGGAATGCATACAAGTCTGTGGCGGTGCGGCATGCATACGCGGAATGGCGTGAATTTGACAGGGAACCTTGGAATCCCAGTGACGTACTTCCTGTCCAACAGGGTGCTATACATATGACCATGTCAGTGCTCTCTGCTGCAGGGTCATATGAATGAAGCTTTTTGTGATGCGATGGGGGCGGAGCATTGCACCGCAACGTAATATCCAGGTGTAAAACGGCCTGACAGCAGTCCTGATCACACAGTAGGAAGACTACAGTCTGATCTGTACACTTCGGTCCTGACACAAGCAGTTTCCCAGCATTTTTAAATGTCGATATTTTGTGTATCCCACTGTCTATTTATTATGTACTCCATGTTTGATTCCATCTCTGTACAGCGCCATGGAAAATGTTAGTGCTTTATAAATCAGTAGCAATAATAACAATAACTGTGACCTAGACACGAGCTGTTGTGCCCTGATGGCAAAAAATCAGTGTAAATTCTGCATGTGGTTGCTAAATTAAGGCAAAAGACAGATAAACAAGGCACATTAGTCTAACTTTGACCTAAAGTCAAAATGCTTGTTACGTGCCTGCCTATCTTGATAAAAGGTCCATGTGCAGATGCTGAGAACTGGCACAACATTAATGTCCGCTTGTTTGCACAAGCCTCTTGCCCGCAATGAAGTGCTATTTTGGGAATGGAAAACCCTTTTTTTTTTTTTTTTTTTTTTCATGCAGATACATTTTTTTTTTTTTAAGTGAAATCAGAATGTACTAACCAAGGCCCAGCCCTATAATGAAATCAACTATTTTACTGTTATAATTTAAGTAGGCCTCAGTTATTTGGAGTTTTAGGTAAAAGGCTTGTTCGCAGAGTATACCTTTAAGAAGAGGTTCTCGCAGAATCGAGGATGCAGGCAGTTACCAGGAAGGGAGGCCACAGGCCTAAACTGCCCCAGGTGGTTAGGAGACCTAGGTGGTTAGGTAAACCTAGGCCATATTTACCAATCATAACATTCTTTGTATGTAGGTTATAGACCGAGCGGAATATTAACCACTTAAGGACTGCAGTCATAAAACCCCTTAAGGACCAGAGCCTTTTTTTCCATTCGGACCACTGCAGCTTTCACGGTTTATTGCTCAGTCATACAACCTACCACCTAAATGAATTCTACCTCCTTTTCTTGTCACTAATACAGCTTTCTTTCGGTGCTATTTGATTGCTGCTGCGAGTTTTAGTTTTTATTATATTCATCAAAAAAGACATGAATTTTGTCAAAAAAATGACTTTTTTAACTTTCTGTGCTGACATTTTTCAAATAAAGTAAAATTTCCTATACATTTGAGCGCGAAAGTTATTCTGCTACATGTCTTTGATAAAAAAAACCCATTCAGTGTATATTTATTGGATTGGGTAAAAGTTATAGCGTTTACAAACTATGGTGCCAAAAGTGAATTTTCCCATTTTCAAGCATCTCTGACTTTTCTGCGCACCTGTCAGGTTTCATGAGGGGCTAAAATTCCAGGATAGTACAAATCCCCCCCAAATAACCCCATTTTGGAAAGAAGACATCCCAAAGTATTCAGTGAGAGGCATGGTGAGTTCATAGAAGATTTTATTTTTTGTCACAAGTTAGCGGAAAATGACACTTTGTAACAAAAAAAAAAAAAGTTTCCATTTCTTCTAACTTGCGACAAAAAAAAATGAAATCTGCCACGGACTCACTATGCTACTCTCTGAATACCTTGAAGTGTCTACTTTCCAAAATGGGGTCATTTGTGGGGTGTGTTCACTGTCCTGGCATTTTGGGGGGTGCCTAATTGTAAGCACCCCTGTAAAGCCTAAAGATGCTCATTGGACTTTGGGCCCCTTAGCGCAGTTAGGCTGCAAAAAAGTGCCACACGTGGTATTGCCGTACTCAGGAGAAGTAGTATAATGTGTTTTGGGGTGTATTTTTACACATACCCATGCTGGGTGGGAGAAATATCTCCGTAAATGACAATTGTTTTCTTTTTTTAACACACAATTGTCAATTTATAGAGATATTTCTCCCACTCAGCATGGGTATGTGGAAAAATACACCCCAAAACACATTATACTACTTCTCCTGAGTACGGCGATACCACATGTGTGGCACTTTTTTGCACCCTAACTGCGCTAAGGGGCCCAAAGTCCAATGAGTACCTTTAGGATTTCACAGGTCATTTTGAGAAATTTCGTTTCAAGACTGCTCCTCACGGTTTAGGGCCCCTAAAATGCCAGGACAGTATAGGAATCCCACAAATTACCCCATTTTAGAAAGAAGACACCCCAAGGTATTCCATTAGGAGGATGGTGAGTTCATAGAAGATTTTTTTTTTTTGTCACAAGTTAGCGGAAATTGATTTTAATTGTTTTTTTTCACAAAGTGTCATTTTCTGCTAACTTGTGACAAAAATAAAATCTTCTATGAACTCACCATACTCCTAACGGAATACCTTGGGGTGTCTTCTTTCTAAAATGGGGTCATTTGTGGGGTTCCTATACTACCCTGGCATTTTAGGGGCCCTAAACCGTGAGGAGTAGTCTTGAAACCAAATGTCGCAAAATGACCTGTGAAATCCTAAAGGTACTCATTGGACTTTGGGCCCCTTAGCGCACTTAGGGTGCAAGAAAGTGCCACACATGTGGTACCGCCGTACTCAGGAGAAGTAGTATAATGTGTTTTGGGGTGTATTTTTACATATAACCATGCTGGGTGGGAGAAATATCACTGTAAATGACACATTTTTGATTTTTTTTACACACAATTGTCCATTTACAGAGAGATTTCTCCCACCCAGCATGGGTATGTGTAAAAATACACCACAAAACACATTATACTACTTCTCCTGAGTATGGCGATACTACATGTGTGACACTTTTTTGCAGCCTAGGTGCGCTAAGGGGCCCAACGTCCTATTCACAGGTCATTTTGAGGCATTTGTTTTCTAGACTACTCCCCACGGTTTAGGGCCCCTAAAATGCCAGGGCAGTATAGGAACCCCACAAGTGACCCCATTTTAGAAAGACGACACCCCAAGGTATTCCGTTAGGGGTATGGTGAGTTCATAGAAGATTTTATTTTTTGTCACAAGTTAGTGAAAAATGACACTTTGTGAAAAAAACAATAAAAATCCAATTTCCGCTAACTTTTGACAAAAAATAAAATCTTCTATGAACTCATCATACACCTAACAGAATACCTTGGGGTGTCTTCTTTCTAAAATGGGGTCACTTGTGGGGTTCCTATACTGCCCTGGCATTTTACGGGCCCAAAACTGTGAGTAGTCTGGAAACCAAATTTCTCAAAATGACTGTTCAGGGGTATAAGCATCTGCAAATTTTGATGACAGGTGGTCTATGAGAGGGCAAATTTTGTGGAAACGGTCATAAGCAGGGTGGCCTCTTAGATGACAGGATGTATTGGGCCTGATCTGATGGATAGGAGTGCTAGGGGGGTGACAGGAGGTGATTGATGGGTGTCTCAGGGGGCGGTTAGAGGGGAAAATAGATGCAATCAATGCACTGGGGAGGTGATCGGAAGGGGGTCTGAGGGGGATCTGAGGGTTTGGCCGAGTGATCAGGAGCCCACACGGGGCAAATTAGGGCCTGATCTGATGGGTAGGTGTGCTAGGGGGTGACAGGAGGTGATTTATGGGTGTCTCAAGGTGTGATTAGAGGGGGGAAATAGATGCAAGCAATGCACTAGCGAGGTGATCAGGGCTGGGGTCTGAGGGCGTTCTGAGGTGTGGGCGGGTGATTGGGTGCCCGCAAGGGGCAGATTAGGGTCTAATCTGATGGGTAACAGTGACAGGTGGTGATAGGGGGTGATTGATGGGTAATTAGTGGGTGTTTAGAGGAGAGAATAGATGTAAACACTGAGCTTGGGAGGTGATCTGATGTCGGATCTGCGGGCGATCTATTGGTGTGGGTGGGTGATCAGATTGCCCGCAAGGGGCAGGTTAGGGGCTGATTGATGGGTGGCAGTGACAGGGGGTGATTGATGGGTGGCAGTGACAGGGGGTGATTGACAGGTGATCAGTGGGTTATTACAGGGAAGAACGGATGTAAATAATGCACTGGCGAATCGATAAGGGGGGGGGGTTGAGGGCAATCTGAGTGTGTGGGCGGGCGATTGGGTGCCCGCAAGGGTCTAATCTGATGGGTAACAGTGACAGGTGGTGATAGGGGGTGATTGATGGGTGATTGATGGGTAATTAGTGGGTGTTTAGAGGAGAGAATAGATGTAAACGATGGATTTGGGAGGTGATCTGATGTCGGATCTGCGGGCGATCTATTGGTGTGGGTGGGTGATCAGATTGCCCGCAAGGGGCAGGTTAGGGGCTGATTGATGGGTGGCAGTGACAGGGGGTGATTGACGGGTGATTGACGGGTGATTGACGGGTGATTGACGGGTGATTGACGGGTGATTGACGGGTGATTGACGGGTGATTGACGGGTGATTGACGGGTGATTGACGGGTGATTGACAGGTGATTGACAGTTGATCAGGGGGGATAGATGCATACAGTACACGGGGGGGGGGGAGGGTCTGGGGGGGTCTGGGGAGAATCTGAGGGGTGGGGGGGTGATCAGGAGGGAGCAGGGGGCAGTTTAGGGACTAAAAAAAAAAATAGCGTTGACAGATAGTGACGGGGAGTGATTGATTGGTGATTAGGGGGGTGATTGTGTGCAAATGGTGGTCTGGGGGGTGGGCAGGGGGGGGTCTGAGGGGTACTGTGGGCGATCAGGGGGCAGGGGGGGGCAGATCAGTGTGTTTGGGTGCAGACTAGGGTGGCTGCAGCCTGCCCTGGTGGTCCCTCGGACACTGGGACCACCAGGGCAGGAGGCAGCCTGTATAATACACTTTGTATACATTACAAAGTGTATTATACACTTTGTAGCGGCGATCGCGGGGTTAACAACCCGCCGGCGCTTCCGATTGGCCGGCGGGTTGACGTCGCGGGTGGGCGGAGCCTATTGCCGGTGGATGCGCGCGCATCCCAGCGCGCGATCCCCGGCCAGAGAGTGCCCCAGGACCTGACGCCAATCTGCGTTACGTGGTCCTGGGGCTGCCACTTTGCCGCCGCCAATATGAAGTAGGCGGTCGGCAAGTGGTTAAGTAGGTGTGTATCATGACATCACAAGGAATCTGAGCCAATAGTAGGTTTGGGAGGATGGCTCAGATGATGTCACATTTAACTCCCTGGTGACCGGTTTTAAAAGGGGTCACAGGCTGAGGAGAGATACCTTTGCTTCTCTCTCCTGGCTTTCTCCAACCCTTGACTTCTATCCAATGATGTTGTGTCATATTCTATAACGTATGCTGTATATATTAGATAAGCCTCAGGGCTTGGTAGTTAGATGTAACATAGTATAGTGTTGGGCCGAACCTCCGATTTTCGGTTCGCGAACCGGGTTCGCAAACTTTCGCGAAAGGTTCGGTTCGCGTTAAAGTTCGCGAACCGCAATAGACTTCAATGGGGATGCGAACTTTAAAAAAAAAATAATTATGCTGGCCACAAAAGTGATGGAAAAGATGTTTCAAGGGGTCTAACACCTGGAGGGGGGGGATGGCGGAGTGGGATACATGCCAAAATTCCCCGGGAAAAATCTGGATTTGACGCAAAGCAGCGTTTTAAGGGCAGAAATCACATTGAATGCTAAATGACAGGCCTAAAGTGCTTTCAAACATCTTGCATGTGTATACATCAATCAGGTAGTGTAATTAAGGTACTGCTTCACACTGACACACCAAACTCATCGTGTAACGCACCGCAAACAGCTGTTTGTGTAGTGACGGCCGTGCTTTACTGGTGCACACCATGGCGAGAGTGCAGGTTTTGGTGGCTTTACAGCCCATATGGTCGCCTGGCTGATGTAGCTGAATGACAGAACAGTGACTGTCCAGCTGATCAAATTTGGTCTGACCACAATGAGGCAACGACCTTATTATCGTGGGTGTGCCCCCCGAGACACTCATCTAGGCGCCGGTCATTGCTCCATTGTGATACGCAAGCCCCTTCACCACGGCAAGGTAATGATCACGAAGGGGAATGGGCGCATGTACATGCCTTTTCTTTTGTTGTTGCAGCTGCCCGCAGTGCAGCCAGAAAAATTAGGCAGTCAGGTACATGCACCCGAAAAATTATTACAGCGGCCGCTGCTAGCAGCGGCGTAAAAAATTCAGCAATCCGCCTGGAGTCCCGGACCCTGTTGGTGGTGGCGGAGAAGGTAGTCAAGCGGCCTGCAGGCAGACATGCTGTGTGGAGGGACTGGGAGCGACTTAGTCTTCTTGGGGCAGGCCAGGCAGCCAGTCACACGGCGTGCAGGCAGAGATGCTGTATGTGCGGGGACTGACTTAGTCTTGGGGCGGGCAGCAGCCCTCCGGGATCCATGCCTCATTCATTTTGATAAAGGTGAGGTACTTAACACTTTTGTGACTTAGGCGACTTCTCTTCTCTGTGACAATGCCTCCAGCTGCGCTGAAGGTCCTTTCTGAGAGGACGCTTGCGGCAGGGCAGGAGAGAAGTTGGATGGCAAATTGGGACAGCTCTGGTCACAGGTCAAGCCTGCGCACCCAGTAGTTCAAGGGTTCCTCATCGCTGTTCACAGCAGTGTCTACATCCACACTTAAGGCCAGGTAGTCGGCTACCTGCCGTTCCAGGCGTTGGTGGAGGGTGGATCCGGAAGGGCTACGGCGAGGCGTTGGACTAAAGAACGTCCGCATGTCCGACATCACCATGAGATCGCTGGAGCGTCCTGTCTTTGACTGCGTGGACACGGGAGGAGGATTAGTGGCAGTGGTACCTTGCTGGCGTTGTGCCGTCACATCACCCTTAAAGGCATTGTAAAGCATAGTTGACAGCTGGTTCTGCATGTGCTGCATCCTTTCCACCTTCCGGTGAGTTGGTAACAGGTCCGCCACTTTGTGCCTGTACCGAGGGTCTAGTAGTGTGGCCACCCAGTACAGCTCATTCCCCTTGAGGTTTTTTATACGGGGGTCCCTCAACAGGCAGGACAGCATAAAAGACGACATCTGCACAAAGTCGGATCCAGTACCCTCCATCTCCTCTTGCTCTTCCTCAGTGACGTCAGGTAAGTCAACCTCCTCCCCCCAGCCGCGAACAATACCACGGGAAGGTTGAGCAGCACAAGCCCCTTGCGATGCCTGCTGAGGTTGTTCTCCTGCCGCTGTCCCCTCCTCCTCCTCCCCCAAAGAAACACCTTGCTCATCATCCTCTGAGTCTGATTCGTCTTCTGCACACGACTTCTCTTCTTCCTCCTCCTCCCCCCTCTGTGCTGCCGCAGGTGTTGAGGAAACAGCTGGGTCTGATGAAAATTGGTCCCATGCCTGTTCCTGCCGTAACGGTTCCTGGTCACGCTCATTCACAGCTTCATCCGCCACTCTACGCACAGCACGCTCCAAGAAGTAAGCGTAGGGAATTAAGTCGCTGATGGTGCCCTCACTGCGGCTCACCAGGTTGGTCACCTCCTCAAACGGCCGCATGAGCCTGCATGCATTCTCCATCAGTGTCCAGTTGTCGGGCCAGAACATCCCCATCTTCCCAGACTGTTTCATTCTACTGTAGTTGTAGAGGTAGTGGGTCACGGCTTTCTTCTGTTCTAGCAGGCGGGAGAACATGAGCAGGGTCGAGTTCCAGCGAGTCGGGCTATCGCAAATGAGGCGTCTCACCGGCATGTTGTTTTTGCGCTGAATTTCCGCAAAGCGTGCCATGGCTGTGTAAGACCGCCTCAAATGCCCACAGAACTTCCTGGCCTGCTTCAGGACATTCGCTAAGCCAGGGTACTTTTGCCACAAATCTTTGAACCACTAGATTCATGACATGTGCCATGCAGGGTATGTGTGTCAGCTTCCCCATATGCAAAGCGGCAAGCAGATTGCTGCCGTTGTCGCACACCACGTTGCCTATCTCCAGGTGGTGCGGGGTCAGCCACTCATCCACCTGTTTCTTAAGAGCAGCCAGGAGAGCTGCTCCAGTGTGACTCTCCGCTTTGAGACAAGCCATGTCTAAGATGGCGTGACACCGTCGTACCTGGCATGCAGCATAGGCCCTGCGGAGCTGGGGCTGTGTAGCTGGAGAGGAGAACTGCCACTCAGCCAAGGAGGAGGAGGACAGCGAAGAGCATGTAGCAGGAGGAGAGGAGGTGGCAGGAGGCCTGCCTGCAAGCCGTGGAGGTGTCACAATTTGGTCCGCTGCGCCCTGCTTGCCATCGTTCACCACCAGGTTCACCCAATGGGCTGTGTAGGTAATGTAGCGGCCCTGCCCGTGCTTGGCAGACCAGGCATCCGTGGTCAGGTGTACCCTTGACCCAACGCTCTTCGCAAGAGATGACACCACTTGCCTCTCAACTTCACGGTGCGGTTGGGGTATGGCCTTTCTCGAAAAATAAGTGCGGCCTGGCATCTTCCACTGCGGTGTTCCGATGGCCACAAATTTACGGAAGGCCTCAGAGTCCACCAGCCGGTATGGTAACAGCTGCCGAGCTAACAGTTCCGCCACGCCAGCTGTCAGACGCCGGGCAAGGGGGTGACTGGCCGAAATTGGCTTCTTCCGCTCAAACATTTCCTTCACGGACACCTGACTGCTGCTGTGGGCAGAGGAGCAGGAACCGCTCAAGGGCAGAGGCGGAGTGGAGGAGGGTGCCTGTGAAGGTGGAAGGGAGAAAGCGGCAGAAGCAGATAATGCACCTGATGGAGGAGGAAGAGGAGAAGGAGGGTGGCTTTGCTTTTGTGTGCTGCTGCTGCTTTTGCTCAGGTGGCCATCCCATTGCTGTTTGTGCCTTTTCTCCAGGTGCCTTCGTAAGGCACTTGTCCCTACGTGAGTGTTGGCCTTTCCACGGCTCAATTTTTGTTGGCAGAGCGAACAGATGGCTTTGGTCCGATCTGAGGCACACACATTAAAAAATTTCCACACCGCTGAGCCACCCTGGGATGTGGGCACTATGGGGACCTCAGCAGCTGATGCTGAAGGGCAAGTTGGCTGGCTGTACATAGGTGGCAATACATGGTGCCGGACACTGCCACCAGCTGTTTCTGACGAAGAGCTGCCCCAGCTTCTTTCAGCAACTTCTCTCCTCCTCCTACTCTCTGACTCCCCCTCTGAATTGTCCCCCTCTTCATCTCCTCTATTGGGTACATACAGAGGATCCCTATCATCATCATCATCATCGTAATCATCCTGCCCAGCTTCGCTTGCCTCAGACAAATCCAAACATGCACCAACATCAGTAGGTCCTTCATCCTCCTTACACGTTACATCCATAATGTTGCCGCGTAACTCAGACATATGAGCTGGTGAAAATTCATCTGGCTGTAACAACAATGGCTGTGCATCAGTGATTTCACCACTAAATAATTCTTGCGAAGTGTCAAATGCAGCGGAAGTGGTGCTAGTAGTAGCACTGGTGGCTGAGCAAGATGAGGTGTTCTGTGTCGCTAAATACTCAACCACGTCCTGACAATCTTGGGAGGTGATGGGACGTGCCTTCTTCCGAGCACTGTACTGTGGGCCAGGTCCACACGAAATTACATTTACACGACCTCGCGCAGACCTGCCGGGTGGCCTTCCTCTGGCTCTGCCACTACCTCTTCCTCTACCTGTTTTGTCCATATCGGGTATGCACGGAGTGGTATATCACACTGCGTGCACTCACGTAGGTAGGTGGGTTCACTTAACTGCACAGGTATGCGCACTGATGCGGTGGGTTCACTGAACAGAACAGGTATACAGTGGCGGGTTCACAGAACAGGTATGCAGTGGCGGGTTCACTAAACAGAACAGGTATACAGTGGCGGTTCACTAAACAGAACAGGTATGCAGTGGCGGGTCCACTGAACAGAACAGGTATGCAGTGGCGGGTTCACTAAACAGAACAGGTATACAGTGGCGGGTCCACTGAACAGAACAGGTATGCAGTGGCGGGTTCACTTAACTGCACAGGTATGCGCACTGATGCGGTGGGTTCACTGAACAGAACAGGTATGCAGTGGCGGGTTCACGAAACAGAACAGGTATGCAGTGGCGGGTCCACTGAACAGAACAGGTATGCAGTGGCGGGTTCACTTAACTGCACAGGTATGGGCACTGATGCGGTGGGTCCACTGAACAGAACAGGTATGCAGTGGCGGGTTCACTAAACAGAACAGGTATACAGTGGCGGTTCACTAAACAGAACAGGTATGCAGTGGTGGGTCCACTGAACAGAACAGGTATGCAGTGGTGGGTTCACAGCACAGGTATGCAGTGGTGGGTTCACAGCACAGGTATGCAGTGGTGGGTTCACAGCACAGGTATGCAGTGGTGGGTTCAATGAACAGGTATACACAGTGGCGGGTCCACTGAACAGAACAGGTATGCAGTGGTGGGTTCACTAAACAGAACAGGTATGCAGTGGCGGGTCCACTGAACAGAACAGGTATGCAGTGGTGGGTTCACTAAACAGAACAGGTATGCAGTGGTGGGTCCACTGAACAGAACAGGTATGCAGTGGCGGGTCCACTGAACAGAACAGGTATGCAGTGGCGGGTCCACTGAACAGAACAGGTATGCAGTGGCAGGTTCACAAAACAGAACAGGTATGCAGTGGCGGGTTCACTAAACAGAACAGGTATGCAGTGGCGGGTCCACTGAACAGAACAGGTATGCAGTGGCGGGTTCACTTAACTGCACAGGTATGCGCACTGATGCGGTGGGTCCACTGAACAGAACAGGTATGCAGTGGCGGGTTCACTAAACAGAACAGGTATACAGTGGCGGTTCACTAAACAGAACAGGTATGCAGTGGCAGGTTCACTAAACAGAACAGGTATGCAGTGGCGGGTTCACTAAACAGAACAGGTATGCAGTGGCGGGTTCACTAAACAGAACAGGTATGCAGTGGCGGGTCCACTGAACAGAACAGGTATGCAGTGGCGGGTTCACTTAACTGCACAGGTATGCGCACTGATGCGGTGGGTCCACTGAACAGAACAGGTATGCAGTGGCGGGTTCACTAAACAGAACAGGTATGCAGTGGCGGTTCACTAAGCAGAACAGGTATGCAGTGGCGGGACCACTGAACAGAACAGGTATGCAGTGGCGGGTTCACTTAACTGCACAGGTATGCGCACTGATGCGGTGGGTCCACTGAACAGAACAGGTATGCAGTGGCGGGTCCACTGAACAGAACAGGTATGCAGTGGCGGGTTCACTAAACAGAACAGGTATACAGTGGCGGTTCACTGAACAGAACAGGTATGCAGTGGCGGGTTCACTAAACAGAACAGGTATGCAGTGGCGGGTCCACTGAACAGAACAGGTATGCAGTGGCGGGTTCACTTAACTGCACAGGTATGCGCACTGATGCGGTGGGTCCACTGAACAGAACAGGTATGCAGTGGCGGGTCCACTGAACAGAACAGGTATGCAGTGGCGGGTCCACTGAACAGAACAGGTATACAGTGGCGGGTCCACTGAACAGAACAGGTATGCAGTGGCGGGTCCACTGAACAGAACAGGTATGCAGTGGTGGGTTCACAGCACAGGTATGCAGTGGTGGGTTCACAGCACAGGTATGCAGTGGTGGGTTCACAGCACAGGTATGCAGTGGTGGGTTCACAGCACAGGTATGCAGTGGTGGGTTCAATGAACAGGTATACAGTGGTGGGTTCACAGCACAGGTATACAGTGGTGGGTTCACAGCACAGGTATGCAGTGGTGGGTTCACAGCACAGGTATGCAGTGGTGGGTTCACAGAACAGGTATGCAGCCAGACAGGAACAAGCTAAGCCTAACTAATCTTTCCCTGAGAGACAGTCTGCAGCAGCTCGCCCTACTCTGACTAATGCAGGCACACGAGTGGCCGTAATGGCCGCCGCTGCCTGCCTTATATAAGGGGGGGTGGGGCTCCAGGGGCTAGTGTAGCCTAATTGGCTACACTGGGCCTGCTGACTGTGATGTAGAGGGTCAAAGTTGACCCTCCATGTGCATTATGGGGCGAACCGAACTTCCGCAAAGGTTCGCCTGCGGGACGCGAACGCGAACCACTGAAGTTCGCATGGAACCGTTCGCAGGCGAACCGTTCGGCCCAACTCTAACATAGTATAGATAGATGACCTGATTACCCTTCACCAGGAAGGTCATCAAGAAGCTGTAACGCAACGGACTTACTACAGAAGAATCTGCTTTGCTAAGCTGTAACGAACTGTATCTGTTTACTGAATAAACACTTTGGAACTTGGAAGCCGCCTAAAGAAGTTCTATCTCCTATGCTGTTTTGCTGTGATGAGTCGTGTTTGCAGCTCTTACTAATGAGTTGCTGGTGCCGGAATAAAGGTGTGTTGTTGCCGATAGAAACATGTAGTTTCTTACATTTACCATCACTATCATTTGTATCATCACTTCTTTCACTTTTGAAATAGTTGCCAAATGCCATTTGTGTATACAGTATATAACTAAAAGGTGAAAAACATCCTACCTTGCCACAGTTATTTAAACATGACACCATGTAAAATAACTTACTTAAAAATAATTTATGCGTTAAAAGGTTGGTCAGACAGGCGTCTGCTTGGTGTCTTGTTTACATGCTGTTGTTTTTACCAACACTAACGCCAGTTGTTTTCGGTGAAGCTTTGCGGTTGTATGCTGTATTTTTTGCGTCATTTCCTGTAGAACAGCATTGTGGTTCTTCTTCCTGTTTGCTTCTGTCAAGTGACATTCGTGGCTTTGTGATCATTTGCTATTGTTTGTTCAACTATTCAACTGCAATTCCAGCAAAAGCAACTGACTTCTCGACGTAGCATCAAAGACGAGATGAGGGGATCTACCACAACGTTTACACCAACAATGCCACCTGTTGTCAACGTCGTTTAAAAAATGCTTCCATTCGTTTAAAAGGAATGATGGTAGATTTCCTTCAGCCGGCAAAAATGTTGCATTTGCCGCCTGTGTGAACCAGCCCTTAACTCTTATTACTAAACCTCTTACTGCTTCTTGTTGCTTTCAGGGTCCCTCCCATTTTTTTGCCTCCATTTTCCCCTTTGTCCCAGAAGTTCATGAAGGCCGTTAGGAAGTACAATTTGAATTGGGAATGCTTAAGTTCTGGAACTGCGCATGCCCTGTGGAAGGAAGCACTCGCGTCCATGGTCATTCCGTTTGGCACCAGCCTTTCCTTTTAGTGGGCATGTGCAGTTTGAAACTTGTGCATTCCCAGTGTCTGTGCATGACCACGGGTGCTTCCGGCCAACAGTATTCGACAAATATTGAGACAAGTCATTTCCAGGCAGTGCTGCCTGACCATATCATTACTGAGGCGCCATAAACAAGGGAAGAACCATTTTTATTCTCCTGCTTGCTCCAGTGTATTTCTCTGGCCTACGTGGTCCATCTCACACTGGTGACTGCACAAGATAAATCTTGTATGATGTGTGCATTAGAAAGGGCTGCTGGTGCTAGAGTGCCATTTATCTCCATCACTGGTGAAGTAATGACTTAAAGAGGAACTGTCACGGAAATCTTAAAATTTAAAACACTTACAAATAAGAAGTACATTTCTCCCAGAGTAAAATGAGCCATAAATTACTTTTCTCCTATGTTGCTGTCACTTACAGTAAGTAGTAGAAATCTGACATTACCGACAGATTTTGGGCTAGTCCATCTCTACATGGGGGATTTTCAGAATGGTCTTTATTCTTTAAAAAGACATTCAGTGAAAATGATTAATATAAAGATGCTGGTCAGCCTCCCTGCTCGCTGCACACTTCTTTAGCAGCTGGACGGAGCAACTGCCATTTACTAAGTGCTTTTAAAAATAAAGAAAACTGAGAACCCCCTATGAGAACATGGGCTAGTCCAAAATCTGTCGGTAATGTCAGATTTTTACTACTTACTGTAAGTGACAGCAACATAGGAGGAAAGTAATTTATGGCTCATTTTACTCGGGGAAAAATGTACTTCTTATTTGTATGTGTTTTAAATTTTAGGATTTTTGTGACAGTTCCTCTTTAAGCTTGCTTTTCTTATGTATTTAAACACAGATAACACGCGCTAGATGTTCCTTAAAGTTTTAGTTTAAAACCCTCCTGAGGAAGGCCACCGTGTAGTGGCTGAAACGCGTAGAGGTGGAGAGCTAATATTGTGGGCAACGCAAATACAAGATTGGAACTGGGCTAGCAGTTTAAGCGTGCAGCTGCTGCCCGTTAGTCAAGTTCGGAGATCTTGAGGTGACGTCACCGGTTGTAGCAAAGCCCAGTGTGTTCCAGCAGGGCGGAAGTACGGAGAGCAGCCTGTTGGATTTGACAGGCGGAAGTGACGTGCCCTGTACTAGCCCGCTGGCGTGGAGCGGAAATTTGGAGTTGCCGCTGTCGTAACCACGGTTTGTGACGAAAGAGGGGGAGTATTATTCAAACTTGTGTTCTGTGAGGACGCTTACACGGAGAAATACGTGAGTTTTATATAGCCCACTAAAGGCATCAACAATGTGGTAAGCGCAGTGCATGCTATGATTATCCTGACAAAGGACTATACACGCATTATCACCTGTATGTTGGAGTATATATTGCTGTTATAAAACGGCTGCAGGAGAACTAATCTGCGACACGGAAACTGTTACTATCATTGCCAGCAGGCTCAAGAGGATACCCTGTCAGTGCGATAGGCAATTTTTCATCTATTTGAAGAGACTTTTGTACGGCCTAAATTTTACAGTCTGTTTTTTCATTTTGTATAGAAGGGCCCTTCTAATGATGTTAGGTATGTGAGAATGAATGGTATATGAGGTATTGATGAAGGTTTATATGAAGAATGGTGTGCATTTTAGAACATTAAGAATAAATAAACTTTAAGGAACATCTAGCGCGTGTTATCTGTGTTTAAATATATATTTCTTGATTGAGGGGTGGAGGGATTCCCCTTAGAAACACGCAGCTTAATTTTGGTTACTTCCTGCGCTTGGTTTTTCTCTTTATTAATGCTTTTCTTATGTAGGTTCTAGAAAGGGTAATGACTTCCGTGACTTCCCTGGAAGAGAAAATGATGACTCTGGCCAGAGCAGCTAGGTTCGGTTTCCCGTAATCAGGCCAGGCCTCTGTCTGGCTATGAGATGTTATTCTTCGCAGCTGGTTCTTACAAGTCTCTAAGCAGTCAAAGCTGTAATTACTCATAGTTGCTAACAATGATTGCACTGCACATCAGAATAGCTTGTCCCTTTGTCACTGCATAAATAGATATATCATATAAAGGGTAATGACTAGCACACAGTACACTGAATATGTCAATATGAATAGCCACCAAACCGTGCTACTGCTGATAGCCACATCATATACAACTTCCAAGCAGGACAAGTAGCAGGCACAGGTTTAAAATGCAGCTACTTTATAAATCCATATGCAGATATATACAGAGGAAGCCCCCAGGGAGAGTGCACCCCCTTCCTTACAGCAGTTTCTTAGGTGAGAATACTCTGTGATTTCTGGTGCTCAAATGGTGCCTCCAGGTATCTGTGTGAGAGAGACCAGGAGCCCAATGGTGCAGTATTGTTTGTACAAGTTGTTATAATAATAGATATGGATATTCTACTAACAAGGGTGGGATGCAAAGATCTGCAACCACCATTAGAGCCTATGGGAAATCAACAGTTCCCGCTTGGTACTCCAGGTCTCCTTGGCAGGTCCTGGTTGGTCACACTCCTCGGATTTATTGGAAACTCTGAGGTTTGCAATTAGAGATGTCGCGAACCTCTGATTTTCAGTTCGCGAACCTCCGCGAAAGGTTCAGTTCGCGAAAAAGTTCGCGAACCGCAATACACTTCAATGGGGAGGCGAACTTTGTAAAAAAAGAAAAAATTCTGACACCTAGAAAAATGATGAAAGTGATGATCACTACCATTGAAATTGCACAAATAAACAGGTTTTTGTGACCCTAGGCTATGACCTCTTTGGCCTAGGGGCCCGAAACTCACCATTCATGTTCCCCCTAAGGGTCCCTACAATGCTAGAAAATTTGCCACTGCTGAGCAATTGCCCTTTGAAAAGATGTGAGATTTTGGAAAGTGAAATAGGGAGCCAAGGAAAGCCTATGGGGGATTTTACCAATTTTGGACCCCTGTAACTCTGGTTTGCAGAGATGTATGGAACCCATCTTTGGAGCCCAAGTCTAACTATGTCTTCTACCTGCATGAGACATTTTGTGAGATTCAGACGTTGCTAACGGCCATGGCTGCGATTTATGTACGTCAGACTCGCCACCATTGAAATTGCCCAAATAAACAGGTTTTTGTGACCCTAGGCTATGACCTCTTCGGCCTAGGGGCCCGAAACTCACCAGTTATGATCCCCCTAACAGTTCCTACAATGCTAGAAAATTTGCTGCATGGCAGTGGCTGCATGGTGTAATGGTGAATGGCTCTGCCTCTGACACAAGAGACCAGAGTTCGAATCTCGTCTCTCTGTTCAGTAAGCCAGCACCTATTCAGTTGGAGACCTTAGGCAAGTCTTCCTAACACTGCTATCTTGTCTAATTTTTCTCTTGACAACTGTTGAACACAAAATACAAGGCCATGTCTGGCTACATATCTGCACTACTGCCTATAGAGTGTGCCCTAGTGGCTGCAGCTCTGGTGCTTTGAGTCTGGCAGGAGAAAAGTGTGATATAAATGTTATTTGTCTTGTCTAATTTTTCTCTTGCATTAAGCATAAATGGTACATGCTAGGCTACTTTCAGCTACTTTCAGCTAGTAGTGTTGGTGGTACAATGGATATGTTAGTTGCCTACCATACACTGAGGCCTGGGTTCAAATCCCTATCATGGTATATAAGCTGGTTTTTGAAATACTGGAATTCCCTGGCAGATGAGACCCTTCTCTCTCCGGTAGGAGGGAGGAGGGAGGTGGGAGGAGGGAATAGGTAGAAGGGTAGAAGGGAGGAGGGAGGTGGGAGGTACCCACAAACAGGCTAATTAAAATCTCCCTAGCAGAGTGTGTAGCAGCTGTCCCTTAACTAATTAGTGTAGGCAGTATAAGGACCTTACTTGGAGGAGGGAGGGGGGGTGGGCCTCCAGCATTGAGAGCAGTGTGTATGGCAATAATGTGTCTGCTGGCTGTAATATAAGGAGTCAAAGTTTTGCTCAATAGAGCTTTATGGGGCGAATCGAACTTCCGGGAAAGTTCGCGTTTGGTAGGCGAACGCGAACCCCCGAAGTTCGCCTGGAACCGTTCGCTACACCTCTATTTGCAATAAGGGACCCCTAAGAGTATAGCTAGACTCTAAAGCACTGTTGGAGGCGCCCTATATTTAAATATCAAGTGTGTATATTGGGAGTAAAAAAGATCTTGCCTCCTTAAACGACAAACCAATAGGGTAGGTATAAATTGTTTTGTTTTTTTTAATTCAGTCACTAAAAGTCAACGCATTTCATGGGTGCTGGCCCGCTTCTGCAGGTCAATACAAAAAGTGCCTTTACTGCAGTATCCATGGAAGTGAGCGCCTCTTCACTTTCTTAGGTGAGACCTGCATCATTAGAGGCAATGTAAGGGTGCAGGGAGTCCAGACGCCAAACACTCAGCTAGTGGTGTGCACGCTATTCATGGCGGTTGGATGAGTCTCTGGCTGATGTCCAGGAAATGCCTTTAGAATGGAAACAGAGCCCTCAGCGTGACAGACGTACTCCTTGAACAGAAGGTAAGCTTCAGGCAAAGAAAGAGAAAACCTCACTATGTAATCCTGGGCCCCAATTCAATATGCAGTTCTCCTGAGTTTTCTTCCAGGAGATAAAATGGTAAAATTATCAATAAAATACTTTTCAAGCAAGAACCTTTTAAACATGAGTTTATTACTTTATTACTTGTGTCTGAATCGCACAACTGTGACAAGTATCTAGCTAATCTTGTCAGAAGAACCATCTGATCCACATGCTTGTTCAGGGTCTTTGACTATTAGAGGTAGAGAATCAGCAGGACATCCAGGCAACTGGTATTTTTTTTAAAGGTAACCTGTAGGGGAAGAAAGTGCCCAATTTGGGTACCTACCACAATATAGGGAATCCTCTAGATGATCCAGATGCTTCTCCCATGCCGCTCCTTCTCACTGTTCCTCTGATGTCCCTTCCGAAAATGTGCTTGTGGACTGCGCAGTAGCACAGACACACAAGGGCTGTGGTGGAAAAAGCAAAGCCTAATCGGGTCTATGCAGGGCCGGTTTTAGCAACAATGGGGCCCCAGGGCAAAATAAACCTGGGGGGCCCCCAACAGATACTCTGGAACAAAAATCGACATTAAGGGACCTTTTTTGCAGCTGGTATAGTCAGGGTGTGAAGCCCCAATCGGTTGGAGCTCCGCATTCTGGCTATCCCAGCCTGTATGGAGGACAAGGGGTTAAAAAGTTTCAGGAGGGGGGGACCCCACATCATTTAAAAAAAAAATTCCCACATTCTAAACATAATAAAAAAAAAAAAAAAAAATGGGGAAAATAGGGAAAAATGCCAGGGATCTTCATACAGCCATATTGCGGCTGTATAGCGATCCCTGGCCAAAGCGCTGCGGAAGGGGTTTCCAGGGGGTCCGTACGTACTGCGTATGGACCCCCTGGAAACCCCGTCAGGAAATTCATTACTCTTTCTTTTGATACATGTAAAATTACACTACCGTTAGGTTTGCTACTAAAAGAGACATTTACTGCATTTAAAAGCAGTGGTGCTCAAATACCCCTTTTTAAAATTCGAGTTTGGTCGAATTCGAATAGTAAATTATTCGAGGTCAGTCGAATATTCGAGTCGAATAAATTTTACTATTCGATTCGACCTCGGACTTCGAGCTCACTATTCGAGTCGGTATTCGAGCTCATTATTCGAGCTGACTATTCGAATTGGCCTTAAATAGCTTCCCAACACTTGTTTTGAGGGTGAATGATGCAAGAAACATATTTTTTTCCAAGTAACAACAGCAAGTGATTATGTGGGGATGTTCCTTTAAAAAAAAAGGTGAAAAGAGAAGTTGTGTCCAGAATTTTGTTCAGTACTGTATATACTTCTCCTTCTTCTTCTTCTTCTTCTTTATCTTCTATATCTTCTTCTTCTTCTTCTATATCTTCTTCTTCTTCTTCTTCTATATTGTCTTCTTCTTCTTCTTCTTCATCTTCTTCATCTTCTTCATCTTCTTCATCTTCTTCATCTTCTTCATCTTCTTCATCTTCTTCATCTTCTTCTTCATCTTCTTCATCTTCTTCTTCATCTTCTTCATCTTCTTCATCTTCATCTTCATCATCTTCATCTTCATCATCTTCATCTTCATCATCTTCTTCTTCATCTTCTTCATCTTCATCTTCATCTTCTTCTTCTTCATCTTCTTCATCTTCTTCTTCTTCATCTTCTTCATCTTCTTCTTCTTCTTCTTCTTCTTCTTCTTCTTCTTCTTCTTCTTCTTCATCTTCATCTTCATCTTCATCTTCATCTTCTTCTTCTTCTTCTTCATCTTCATCTTCATCTTCATCTTCATCTTCTTCTTCTTCTTCTTCTTCTTCTTCTTCATCTTCATCTTCATCTTCATCTTCATCTTCATCTTCTTCATCTTCATCTTCATCTTCTTCATCTTCTTCTTCATCTTCATCTTCATCTTCATCTTCATCTTCTTCTTCTTCTTCTTCTTCTTCATCTTCATCTTCATCTTCATCTTCTTCTTCTTCTTCTTCTTCTTCTTCTTCTTCTTCTTCTTCTTCTTCATCTTCATCTTCATCTTCATCTTCATCTTCATCTTCATCTTCATCTTCATCTTCTTCTTCTTCTTCTTCTTCTTCTTCTTCTTCTTCTTCTTCTTCTTCTTCTTCTTCTTCTTCTTCTTCTTCATCTTCATCTTCATCTTCATCTTCATCTTCATCTTCATCTTCATCTTCATCTTCTTCTTCATCTTCTTCTTCTTCTTCTTCATCTTCATCTTCTTCTTCTTCATCTTCTTCTTCTTCATCTTCTTCTTCATCTTCTTCTTCTTCTTCTTCATCTTCTTCTTCTTCATCTTCTTCTTCATCTTCATCTTCTTCATCTTCTTCTTCATCTTCATCTTCATCTTCATCTTCATCTTCATCTTCTTCTTCTTCTTCTTCTTCTTCTTCTTCTTCTTCTTCTTCTTCATCTTCTCCTATATCGTCTTCTTCATCTTCTCCTATATCGTCTTCTTCATCTTCTCCTATATCGTCTTCTTCTTCTTCACTTATTTCTCTTTTCATTTTTTTTTTTTAAAGAAATGCAGCTATTTTTGAGCGTAACAACAAATAGCTGGTGGCGCACGCATGTTGGAAGCGCCATTGTATGTGCTCCCTGGCAGTGGAAACACACAGACAGCAGGAGGTAAATTCAGCAGCAGGAGGAGGAGGATGAGTGTGTGGCAGCATGCAGTCAATGAGGCAGGCAGCTTGACATAATAGCCCTGGTACCTAGCGGTGATACCAGGGCTGTAAATAAACACAACAGGAGGTCCCAGACAGCGGTCGTGCAGCCCACATTGTGTCCAATACACAACTGGGACAACACAGTTTTCAACCCGGGCACCTCAGAAAAATTAAACCTTTTTTTGTAATGGTTTTGTAGTTTTGGTTTTACAACCAATTACACAGATATATAGCTATTTTTTGACGTAATAGCTGGTGGCAGAGTGGCAGCAGAAGGTAAATCTGTGTACCCTGGCGGTGGGAAACACAGACAGACAGCAGCAGCAGGAGTAATGGAGGAGTAGTGTGAGTGTGGCAGCAGGTAGACAGCGTGACATAATAGCCCTAGTACCTAGCGGTGATACCAGGCCGTAAATAAACACAACAGGAGGTCCCAGACAGCGGTCGTGCAGCCCACATTGTGTCCAATACACAACTGGGACAACACAGTTTTCAACCCGGGCACCTCAGAAAAATTAAACCTTTTTTTGTAATGGTTTTGTAGTTTTGGTTTTACAACCAATTACACAGATATATAGCTATTTTTTGACGTAATAGCTGGTGGCAGAGTGGCAGCAGAAGGTAAATCTGTGTACCCTGGCGGTGGGAAACACAGACAGACAGCAGCAGCAGCAGGAGGAGGAATGGAGGAGTAATTATGTGAGCAGCTATTCTTTGACGTAATAGCTGGTGGCAGTGTGGCAGCAGAAGGTAATTCTGTGTACCCTGGCAGTGGGAAACACAGACAGACAGCAGCAGGAGTAATGGAGGAGTAGTGTGAGTGTGGCAGCAGGTAGACAGCGTGACATAATAGCCCTGGTACCTAGCGGTGATACCAGGCCGTAAATAAACACAACAGGAGGTCCCAGACAGCGGTCGTGCAGCCCACATTGTGTCCAATACACAACTGGGACAACACAGTTTTCAACCCGGGCACCTCAGAAAAATTAAACCTTTTTTTGTAATGGTTTTGTAGTTTTGGTTTTACAACCAATTACACAGATATATAGCTATTTTTTGACGTAATAGCTGGTGGCAGAGTGGCAGCAGAAGGTAAATCTGTGTACCCTGGCGGTGGGAAACACAGACAGACAGCAGCAGCAGCAGGAGGAGGAATGGAGGAGTAATTATGTGAGCAGCTATTCTTTGACGTAATAGCTGGTGGCAGTGTGGCAGCAGAAGGTAATTCTGTGTACCCTGGCAGTGGGAAACACAGACAGACAGCAGCAGCAGCAGGAGTAATGGAGGAGTAGTGTGAGTGTGGCAGCAGGTAGACAGCGTGACATAATAGCCCTGGTACCTAGCGGTGATACCAGGCCGTAAATAAACACAACAGGAGGTCCCAGACAGCGGTCGTGCAGCCCACATTGTGTCCAATACACAACTGGGACAACACAGTTTTCAACCCAGGCACCTCAGAAAAATTAAACCTTTTTTTGTAATGGTTTTGTAGTTTTGGTTTTACAACCAATTACACAGATATATAGCTATTTTTTGACGTAATAGCTGGTGGCAGAGTGGCAGCAGAAGGTAAATCTGTGTACCCTGGCGGTGGGAAACACAGACAGACAGCAGCAGCAGGAGTAATGGAGGAGTAGTGTGAGTGTGGCAGCAGGTAGACAGCGTGACATAATAGCCCTGGTACCTAGCGGTGATACCAGGCCGTAAATAAACACAAAAGGAGGTCCCAGACAGCGGTCGTGCAGCCCACATTGTGTCCAATACACAACTGGGACAACACAGTTTTCAACCCGGGCACCTCAGAAAAATTAAACCTTTTTTTTTTTAATGGTTTTTTGGTTTTGTTTGTAAAAGAAATTACACAGATATATAGCTATTGTTTGACGTAATAGCTGGTGGCAGAGTGGCAGCAGAAGGTAAATCTGTGTACCCTGGCGGTGGGAAACACAGACAGACAGACAGCAGCAGCAGCACACAGCAGCCCACTGTAGGTGTAAAATGTGTGGCTGCAGGCGACGTAATAGTCAAAGTGAACCAGGCTGGCTTAGTGAGCAGGAGCCAGGAGGTGGTAAAGGGTGGTAAGGCACATTAACGATGGTTCTTAGCCAGTTCATGTCCCCCTCTCGCCGACAACAGGGGCCAGGAACTCGCCTTCCACCCACGCCTGGTTCATCTTGAGAAACGTCAGTCTGTCCACAGACTTGTGAGACAGACGTGAGCGTTTCTCGGTGACTACGCCACAAGCTGCACTGAAGCAGCGCTCGGACAGCACGCTGGAAGGGGGGCAGGACAGCACTTCCAGGGCGTACTGCGCCAGCTCGCTCCAGATCTCCAGGCGCTTGACCCAATACTCCATGGGATTAACAGGGGCATCGCTGTCAAGCCCGCTGTAGGACCCCATGTAGTCAGCCACCATGCAGGTCAGGCGCTGGCTGTGACCGGAGGAGGATGCTGCTGCATGCACCTCCTCTCTAGTCACTGCTGCCGGAGCCTCTACAGTCCTGTAGAGCTCGTGGCTGAGAGACAGCAGGTCTGTGGGGCGCTTGCTGCTGCTGGATGCAGGCACCTGCTGCTGCCTCTGTGCTGGCTGCTGGACAGTGGGGGTGGAAGGCTGGGGGAAGGCTTCCTCCAAGCGCTCAACAAGGGCCTGCTGCAAGCTCCTTATTTGTTGCGCTGGGTCTCCTCCTGCAGGCGGCAGGAACTGGCTCAACTTCCCCTTGAGGCGTGGGTCCAACATCATGCTGATCCAGATGTCCTCCCTCTGCTTCATCTGGATCACCCTGGGGTCCCTGCGCAGGCACGTCAGCATGTGCACTGCCATTGGGAAGAGGCGGGCCACGTCTGCTGGCACATCGACGGCAGTGCTGCTGTCCTCATCCTCCTCCTCTGCCTCGTCAGCCTCATCCTCTCTCCACCCCCGCACCAACTCAGCTGCACTGTGCTGCTCCCCCTCATCAGCAGCAAGGTCAGGGACCTCCACCAAGTGCTCCTCCTCCTCCCCCTCAGAGGTGGACTGTGCAGCTGCTTGCCGCTCCTGCTGGTCCAAGGCTGCCACTCCCTGTTCCAGCAAAGCATCGAGGGCCCTGTTCAGCAGACAAACCAGGGGCACCCACTCGCAGACCATAGCATGGTCCCTGCTCACCATGTTAGTGGCCTGCAGAAAGGGAGCCAGCACTAAGCACACCTGCTGCATGTGCCTCCAGTCATCATCGGGGACGATGGACGGGATGTTGCTGGTCTTGTCCCTTCTCTGAGCGGCGGAAACAGTGGCCAGGGCAAGGTACTGGTTGACAGCGTGCTTCTGTTCAACCAGACGCTCCAACATCGCCAGGGTGGAGTTCCAGTGAGTCGGAACGTCAAGGATCAGCCGATGGCGTGGCAGATCCAGCTCCTTTTGCACGTCTTCCAGGCTCGCACAGGCTGCAGCCGAGCGCCGGAAGTGACGCACAACGTTCCTTGCCGTTTCCAGCAGTTCGCCCATCCCCTGGTAGGTGCGCAAGAACTTTTGCACCACCAGGTTCAGCACGTGGGCAAGACAGGGGATGTGGGTCAGGTTTCCCCTGTCTATTGCGGCAACCAAATTGGCCCCATTGTCGGCCACCACCTTTCCGACTCTGAGGCCTCTGGGGGTCAGCCAAATCCTCTCCTGCTCCTGGAGTTTGGCCAACACATGGGTTGCCGTCAGCTTGGTCTTCCCAAGGCTGACCAAGTGCAGCAGCGCTTGGCAGTGGCGGGCCTTCACGCTGCTGCTGAGGCGGGGGGTTTGGCCAGGTGTGCCGGAGGATGGCAGAGGATCGGAGGAACCTGCTGCAGTTCCCCTGACCCTGCGGGGTGGCACCACCCACTGTGTTGCTGCTGCTGCTGTGCCCGCTGCTGCTCTCCCATCCTCACCCCCTTCCACCAAGCTGACCCAGTGGACAGTGAAGGACAGGTAGCGGCCTGTCCCGAAGCGGCTGCTCCAGGAGTCCATGGTGACGTGGACCCTTTCACCAACCGCGTGCTCCAGCCCTCTCTCCACATTGGCCATCACAAAGCGGTGCAGTGCAGGAATGGCCTTGCGGGAGAAAAAGTGTCTGCTGGGGAGCTGCCAGTCTGGGGCTGCGCAAGCAAGCAGCGCACGAATGTCGCTCCCCTCCTGCACGAGCGTGTACGGCAGGAGTTGGGAGCACATGGCCCGTGCCAGCAAGCCGTTCAGCTGCCGCACGCGACGGCTGCTGGGAGGCAGAGCCCTAACCACCCCCTGGAAGGACTCGCTCAAAAGGCTCTGGCGTGGCCTTTTGCTGGCACGGGAATCAGCAGACACAGCGGAGGAGGCCACTGAGGACTGGCTGCCAGAACAGGCCTCAGTGTCGGCGGCAGGAGTTGCAGAGGGGGGAGGAGCAGTGCGTTTCCGCACTCCTGCTGGTGCTGCTGGAGGAGCAGGAGGGCGGGTGGCTGCTGTTGCTGCTGCTGCTGCTGCTGCTGCTGAAGGCTGTGCAGTGATGGGTGTGGTGCCACTGCCAGCACCAGATGCCTTCAGCCTCTGGAACTCCTCATGCTGGTGGAAATGTTTCGCAGCAAGGTGGTTGATGAGCGAGCTGGTGCTGAACTTTAAGGGGTCTGCACCTCTGCTCAACTTCCGCTGACAGTGGTTGCAAGTGGCGTACTTGCTGTACACAGTGGGCATGGTGAAATATCGCCAGATTGGTGACAGAAACATCCCCCTACGGCATGGAAGCGCTGCTGCCTGTCTCCCTGTGGTGGTTGGGGGGGGGAGTTGGGTGCGGCTGGTGGTGGTACTGGCAGATGCTGCTGCTGCTGCTGCTGAGCCTGAGACACCAGCTGGCTGTGGGACCTGCCTACTGCTGCCAATGCTTGCAATGATGCGCCTCCTTGCAAGGCCCACAAGTGCATCCTCCTCCTCCTCCTCCTCAGAGCTGCTGAGGACGACATCCCCTGGAGGTGGTGGCACCCAGTCTCTGTCTGTCACCGGGTCATCATCATCCTCCCCCTCCTGAAACATGTCCTGCTGGGATGATGACCCCCCAAACTCCTCTCCTGATGCATGGATGGGCTGCTTGACTGTCGCCACAGTCTTGCTGTCCAATCCCTCATCCCCCAAAGTGCCCATCAGCATCTCCTCCTCAAAATCGCCAACAACAGCAGACAATACCCTGATGGTGCCTGGGGTAAAAATACTGCTGAGTGACAGGTCGCCAACTTGTGACGGTGAACTGGCCTCCTCCCCAGACCCTGCTGGGCGGCTGCTGCGAACAGGGGTGGTGGTGGTGGTGAGGGTGGAGGCCTCGGATGCAGAGCTGATGGCGGGCTGCTCATCCTCCGTCATGAGTTGCACCACAGTGTCTGCATGCTTTTCCTCAATGGGACGTTTCCGACCCGGCTGGAGGAAAATCGGAGCAGGTGCTACACGCTGCTGCTGCTGTGTCTCTGCAGCGTGAGTTGCAGATGCTCCTGCTGGGCGGCGCCCAAGGCGTCCACGGCCAGTGGCTATGGGAGGAATGTTAGCCACTGACGCTGCTGCTGCTGCTGCGGAACTGTGCATGGTGGCGCGGCCGCGGCCTGCCACAATGCTGCTCCCTCTCCTCCTGATTCCCTTGCTGCCCTTCCCCTTGCCCAAACCGCGCTGGCTGCCACTTCCAGACATCTTCGATGTTTTGGGCGTATAGACAAAAGTTTTTTAAAAGGGCGGGTGAAAAGTGGGGTACTTTAATGGAGTGGGTTGGTGGGTGAGGTGACTGAGTGAGTGTCCCTAGTACAGTAAGTAAGTAGTAACAGTCAGGAAGTACAACTAACTAATTACAATAATCAATCAGTAATCAGAAGGAAATAGAGTGTGTGTAGTGTGTGTACACAGACAGTGAGTGCACACACGCAGGAGCTAGTAGCCTATGAACAGTGACTGAGTGTCCTAGACTCCTAGTACAGTAAGAGTAACAAGTAGTAACAGTAAGTAACTAACTAATTACAATAATCAATCAGTAATCAGAAGGAAATAGAGTGTGTGTAGTGTGTACTCAGACAGTGAGTGCACACACGCAGGAGCTAGTAGCCTATGAACAGTGACTGAGTGTCCTAGACTCCTAGTACAGTAAGAGTAACAAGTAGTAACAGTAAGTAACTAACTAATTACAATAATCAATCAGTAATCAGAAGGAAATAGAGTGTGTGTAGTGTGTACTCAGACAGTGAGTGCACACACGCAGGAGCTAGTAGCCTATGAACAGTGACTGAGTGTCCTAGACTCCTAGTACAGTAAGAGTAACAAGTAGTAACAGTAAGTAACTAACTAATTACAATAATCAATCACTAATCAGAAGGAAATAGAGTGTGTGTAGTGTGTAATCAGACACTGAGTGCACACACGCAGGAGCTAGTAGCCGATGAACAGTGACTGAGTGTCCTAGACTCCTAGTACAGTAAGAGTAACAAGTAGTAACAGTAAGTAACTAACTAATTACAATAATCAATCACTAATCAGAAGGAAATAGAGTGTGTGTGTACAAGACTGTGAGTGCACACACGCAGGAGCTAGTAGCCTTAGCCTTAGCCTATGAACAGTGACAGTGAGTGTCCTAGGCTAGCCTAACTACAATACTAAATACAGAATCAATCAGTAGTAAAGGACAGCAGCAGAAATACTGGTATAGATGAGAGAAATATACTAACAGAGGACAGGAGAGAACAGCTGCCCACACAGGCAGGCCCTGAGGCCTAAAGCTGTGTAAGCCTGCAGCAGCTGTGTCTCTGTCTATGTAACACAAAAGCTACTAACTAAAATACAATGTCTATCTAACTAACAACAATATAGGTGTATATAGGAGGTGTATGTGAGCAAAAACGCTAGGTAAATGACCACAATAGAGCTCTTGCTAAGCCAAAGCACAAAGGAGCAACTCTCTCTCTGTACAAGTCTCAGGCAAGCACGGAGAAACCTAACATGGCGGCCGCTATTTATAGGGTAGGGGCTGGCCAGGGTCCCCCTCTGTGATTGGCTGCCGTCAGAGGGCCTGGGAGCCCTCTGATTGGCTCTAACGGACATCAATATGGGCTATGACGCTATTCGAGCTCGGTACCGAGCTCGAATAGCGCCGTTTGCTCGAATAGCTCGAATAGTGAATGGGCTATTCGAGTGTACTCGAATACCCCATTCGAATAGCTCTAGCTATTCGGAGCTCGAATACCGAGCTCGAATAGCTGAGAAAGAGCTCGAATATTCGAGCTACTCGAATATTCGAGCTCTGCTGAGCACCACTGTTTAAAAGTATACTTTTCTCAAAAACTATAAGGTCTTTTTGAAAAAAACATTTTTTCCTCTTATTCCCAATGATCTTGTTAACATATCCTGCAAATTTAGGGTTTTTAGCATTTAAGGTGGATTTGCTATTAACCGTTAAAGTTAGCAGTTTTTAAATGTGTTTTTTTTTTTCCCTTGGAAACTTTTAAAATCGATTTTTCTCAAAAACTATAAGGCCTTTTAGAAAATGTTGTTTTTTTCCTCTTGCAGCCACTGGGGCCCTGGGGCAATTGCCTCCTTTGCCTCTATGGTAGCGCCGGCCCTGGGTCTATGCTACTATGCATGCTTGAGCTGTCTGCGCCTATGCTGTAGCACGGATCCAATCATCGTGCTTTGCTTTTTCCGCTGAAGCCCAAGCAGATCCGTGCTATTTCACTGGCGCTGTGTGGCCGCGCTTCGGAGGTCCCTGCTTGTGAACTGCTTAATGGAGAAAGGCTGGGGAAGATCTGGAGGATCTGAGGGCTTTCCTTCCCCCTCACAGATTTACTTTAAAAGGAAATAAATATGGCAGCCTGCGCATCGCTCTCACTTCAGGTTCCCCTGAATGCAGCATTATTTTTTTTTTATTTTTTTTTTGATACGATCAATGAAAATCCTGGTTCCCACAGACTTATTCACACAATATAGTTTTATTAACCATTTACCGCCATCCTAACGTATTAAAACGTCATGCTTACCGCTATTAACAGCAACATGACGTTTTAATACGTCGCGCATTCCCGCCGCTGCTATCGCCGTGTGTCCGCCGCTACCGCCGCCATTACCGTCGGGATCCCGTGCTAGGTGATTGGGGAAGAGGACCGAACAGTCCTCTACCCAATCGCAGTGCCTGGAGTGAATGGACGTGACCGCGAACAGCGGCTACGTCCATTCACATAAACAGGAAATGTAACAGTTTAATAAAGTGTAAAAAAAAAAAAAAAAAAAAAAAATGAACACGTCCTATGAGTGTTTACTAGCCAAAAAGTATATTACACCTACAAAATACATACATTTTCAAGTATATACACATCATTAACAAAATTACACTTCCAACCCTCCCCCCCAAAAAAACACTTGTAAAAAAAAAAAATCAGCTTAAAAAAAATAAATAAATAGTTGCCTTAGGGACTCAGCTTTTTTTATTCTATATTTTATGGGGGAAAATTAATTTTAATTTATTACATAGGGGCTTGTAATTATGGCCAGAACAAACAGAAAAATAACCACTTATATTTCAAAATAATATACTGTCGCCATACATTGTGGTAGGGACATAATCTAAACGGTTTAATTATCGGGACCACTGGGAAAATAAAACGTGTTTGTTTTATCCACAGGAGAATGTTTAATTTTAAAACTATAAAGGCTGAACACTGAGAAATAATAATTTTTTTTTCTTTTTTTTCAGTTTTTCTCATTAAAATGCATTTAGAATAAAAAAATTCTTAGCAAAATGTACTATCCACAGAAAGCCTAATTGGTGGCAAAAAAAACGAGGTATAGATCATTTTCTTGTGATAAGTAGTAATAAAGTTATTAGGGAATAAAAGGGAGGAGCGCTGACAACTGAAAATTGCTCTGGTCCGTTAGGATAAAAACCCTTGGGGGTGAACTGGTTAATATGTTCATGCCAGGTTGATGGATTATGTTCAGTGACTGGATGTGATGCAAAGTTGCTCAACTGCGTTCTTTTATATGCTATAATAATTTGTTAATGTTTTCCTCTTTGTATACATTTCATTAATCATCCTTGAAACGTTCCACTCCATTGATGGATATTAAACCCTACGTATAATATCCGGGTTCTGCAGACTTCAGGCTTTAGCCAGGAGGCATTGCTACACCAACAGTTATACAACCCAACAAAACCAATTATTTTTAGTAGTGCAGACATGTTCCGTCAAGCGTGGTTCAGGTCGGTCAAGGCCAGCGTTGATTTGGCAGCAACCCTTTGACTACATGATGAAACTCACATCTGAGCAGGTCAGTCATGGACAAGCGGAGTTTGTAATGTGTACACTGATAACTGAGCACTAGTCTTGTGCAAGTATTTATCTTGCATCAGAGTTGGTATTTACTAATGGTGTGAGGCCCGGTGTTGGGTTATTGGATAGGATATTCCTGAGCTTCAACTGGTCTGTTATTTTTATCTTGTTCTTGAAGAATGAGGCGGCTTGCAGGGCAGATCTCGCACTAAGGATGATCCGTCCACCAGGCAACCTAGGGAGGTGCTTGGGGCTTAGTGGTGTCAAGGGGCCCACCTGCCACCTTCATCGACACATCTCTACTTCAGCTTACCAAAAGGACCACAGGGGGGCCCAAATCTACTACCTTGCCAAGGCCCCCATTACATCATAATTCATCTCTGGCATCATGGTCGAGATGGGAAAGGAGTTGCAAATAATTCCTACTTGCATGCAAATGGAAAGCAACTCGGCAACAAGTGGATTGTATTACCTTCTGGTCGATTTTTCCCACTTTCAAGCTGCAGATTTGCATGCAAGCTGTGATTATTTGCATCTCCGGGACTATGTCTAAAAGTATTAGAGGAAGAGGATCAGCGCCAGGCAACTGGTATTGTTTAAAAGAAATAAATATGACAGCCTCCATACCCCTTTCGTTTCAGATTCCCTTTAAAGAGAACCCGAGGTGGGTTTGAAGAATGTTATTTGCATACAGAGGCTGGATCTGCCTATACAGCCCAGCCTCTGTTGCTATCCCAAACCCCCCCCTAAGGTCCCCCTGCACTCTGCAATCCCTCATAAATCACCGCCTCGCTGTCGACACACAGCGTGCAGGCTGTTTATCTCTTCAGGGAGTGCAGAATTATTAGACAAATGAGTATTTTGACCACATCATCCTCTTTATGCATGTTGTCTTACTCCAAGCTGTATAGGCTCGAAAGCCTACTACCAATTAAGCATATTAGGTGATGTGCATCTCTGTAATGAGAAGGGGTGTGGTCTAATGACATCAACACCCTATATCAGGTGTGCATAATTATTAGGCAACTTCCTTTCCTTTGGCAAAATGGGTCAAAAGAAGGACTTGACAGGCTCAGAAAAGTCAAAAATAGTGAGATATCTTACAGAGGGATGCAGCACTCCTAAAATAGCAAAGCTTCTGAAGCGTGATCATCGAACAATCAAGCGTTTCATTCAAAATAGTCAACAGGGTCACAAGAAGCGTGTGGAAAAACCAAGGCACAAAATAACTGCCCATGAACTGAGAAAAGTCAAGCCTGCAGCTGCCAAGATGCCACTTGCCACCAGTTTGGCCATATTTCAGAGCTGCAACATCACTGGAGTGCCCAAAAGCACAAGGTGTGCAATACTCAGAGACATGGCCAAGGTAAGAAAGGTTGAAAGATGACCACCAATGAACAAGACACACAGGGGCGGCGCCAGGGGGGTGCTTGGGGGTGCTCGAGCACCCCCTAGAATTGTCCAAGCACCCCCAAAGCACCCCCTGGAGTGAACTGACTTCAGGCGTCTAAAAGACGCCAAGTCAGTTCACACCGGCAGCACGGAGCAGCAGGCAGGGCTACGGTAAGATGGCCGCCCGGAGCCCTGTTCTGCAGACTTCGGGCGGCCATTTTCCCGTAGCCTTGCTCTCTGCATGCAGGCAGGAAGTCTCGTGGTGACGTCGGGAAGGAAGAGGATCGTGGGCGCGCGGGCGCTGCGCGCCACAATGAGGTCGGGACTCGGGACAGGAGGTCGGGAAAGAAGGTCTTCTGGCTGTAGGTGAGTAAATGGGTTTTTCTTTTCTTTTTCAGGTGATGCGGATTGTGCATATTGGGGTCATATCTGCTACGGATTGTGCATATTGGGGTCATATCTGCTACGGATTGTGCATATTGGGGTCATATCTGCTACGGATTGTGCATATTGGGGCGATATCTGCTACCGATTGTGCATATTGGGGTCATTTCTGCTACCGATTGTGCATATTGGGGTCATTTCTGCTACCGATTGTGCATATTGGGGTCATTTCTGCTACCGATTGTGCATATTGGGGTCATATCTGCTACCGATTGTGCATATTGGGGTCATATCTGCTACCGATTGTGCATATTGGGGTCATATCTGCTACCGATTGTGCATATTGGGGTCATATCTGCTACCGATTGTGCATATTGGGGTCATATCTGCTACCGATTGTGCATATTGGGGTCATATCTGCTACCGATTGTGCATATTGGGGTCATTTCTGCTACGGATTGTGCATATTGGGGTCATTTCTGCTACGGATTGTGCATATTGGGGTCATATCTGCTACCGATTGTGCATATTGGGGCCATATCTGCTACCGATTGTGCATATTGGGGCCATATCTGCTACCGATTCTGCATATTGGGACCATATCTGCTACCGATTGTGCATATTGGGACCATATCTGCTACCGATTCTGCATATTGGGACCATATCTGCTACCGATTGTGCATATTGGGACCATATCTGCTACCGATTGTGCATATTGGGGCCATATCTGATACCGATTGTGCATATTGGGGCCATATCTGCTACCGATTGTGCATATTGGGGTCATATCTGCTACCGATTGTGCATATTGGGGTCATATCTGCTACCGATTGTGCATATTGGGGCTATATCTGATAACGATTGTGCATATTGGGGCTATATCTGATAACGATTGTGCATATTGGGGCCATATCTGATAACGATTGTGCATATTGGGGCCATATCTGATAACGATTGTGCATATTGGGGCCATATCTGATAACGATTGTGCATATTGGGGCCATATCTGATAACGATTGTGCATATTGGGGCCATATCTGATAACGATTGTGCATATTGGGGCCATATCTGATAACGATTGTGCATATTGGGGCCATATCTGATAACGATTGTGCATATTGGGGCCATATCTGATAACGATTGTGCATATTGGGGCCATATCTGATAACGATTGTGCATATTGGGGCCATATCTGATAACGATTGTGCATATTGGGGCCATATCTGATAACGATTGTGCATATTGGGGCCATATCTGATAACGATTGTGCATATTGGGGCCATATCTGATAACGATTGTGCA
>NC_090655.1:74092429-74097429 GCF_040937935.1 Hyperolius riggenbachi
CGGCTGGCCACTCCTGGGAAGGTTTATCACTGTTCCATGTTTTTGCCATTTGTGGATAATGGCTCTCACTGTGGGTCGCTGGAGTCCCAAAGCTTTAGAAATGGCTTTATAACCTTTACCAGACTGATAGATCTCAATTACAGTACTTTTGTTCTCATTTGTTCCTGAATTTCTTTGGATCTTGGCATGATGTCTAGCTTTTGAGGTGCTTTTGGTCTACTTCTCTGTGTCAGATAGCTCCTATTTAAGTGATTTCTTGATTGAAACAGGTGTGGCAGTAATAAGGCCTGGAGGTGACTACAAAAATTGAACTCAGGTGTGATAAACCACAGTTAAGTTATTTTTTTAACAAGGGGGGCAATCACTTTTTCACACAGGGCCATGTAGATTTGGAGTTTTTTTTCTCACTAAATAATAAAAACCATAATTTAAAACTGCATTTTGTGTTCAATGATGTTATCTTTGACTAATAGTTAACGGTTTTTGATGAGCAGAAACATTTAAGTGTGACAAACATGCAAAAGAATAAGAAATCAGGAAGGGGGCAAATAGCTTTTCACACCACTGTGTGTGTGTGTGTGTGTGTGTGTGTGTGTGTGTGTGTGTGTGTGTGTATATGTATATGTATATGTATATGTATATGTATATATATATATATATATATATATATATATATATATATATATATATATATATATATATATATATATATATATATATATATAATATATTTTTATTATTTTTTTTTTTTTATTTTTTTTTTATTTTTTATTTTTTTAAAGAGAAGCTACATTTCAACAATATTTGCTGTAGGCCTGTAGTGATGGCACAAACAGCAATTCCAGACTTCACATACAGCTTCAGCATGGCTATCATCAGCCAATAAATGCTTTGGCTAAGCAAGAGTTACACTAACCTACACACTCCTTATGGCTCTAGAGCAGGTTCACATCACTACTTTTGATCTTCAGTTATTTTTAGACATCTATAGCCAGGGACACAAACACTCATGACAGATAAAATCACCTCACAAAGTCATAAGCCCCTGGCCTTATAAAACTGACAGGAGAGCTGTGAAAAGAAGACAAAATCGATTGTGTTTAAAGAGCATAAACTAACTGCACTCTGGCAGCCTGTCTTAAAGGAAACATGAACTGAGTGGAATATGGAGGTTGAGATCTATCAGTATATATATGTGTATATATATTTCACATTCTAAAGCTTTGATACTTACCCCGGGCTTCCTCCAGCCCCAAAAGCTCGTCTGCGTCCTACGCCATCCTCCCGTGGTCTGCCGTTCAGCTGCGATCATCCTTGGTAACAGGCTCAGTCGGGTCCAGTTTGGGTCTTCTGCGCATGCATGGACCTATTGCACATGTGCAGTAGACCCTGACTGACGCGACTGAGCCAGTTACCGGGGCTGATCGGCAGACCGCGGGAGGATGGCAGGGGACGCAAATGAGCTTATGGGGGCTGGAGGAAGCTCTGGGTAAGTATCAAAGCTTTAGAATGTGATGTCTCTGATTTACTTTAAAGAGACTCCGTAACAAAAATGTCATCCTTTTTTCTACCATCCTACAAGTTCCTAAACCTAATCTAATGTGCTCTGGCTTACTGCAGCACTTTCTACTATCACCGTCTCTGTAATAATTCAATGTATCTTTCCCCTGTCTGACTTGTCGCCCTGTGTCTGGAAGACTGCCTACTCTTCAGTGCTGATCTGTTATGCACGCCCCCCTCCAGGCCCCTCTATGCACACTCCAGTGTGTGTGTTATTTACATAAGCCAGCAGCTACTCTGCTCTCTGATATCAGTGAGAGAAGAGAGCTAGATAAAAATCTTCCTCTGTTAGGCTGTTAAAGGAGCTGGCTGGCACATAGTGAGGAAATACAGACACGGGCAGAGCTGTCTGCAGGAAGAAACAATCGGCCTGTAACTCTTCAGTGGGTGTGAGCTGCAGGAGGAAAGACACACAAATGATATCTTGAGATTCAAAAGGAAGGCTGTATACAGCCTGATTGTGTATGGATGCATTTTGTATGTGTGGTAATACAGTACATCAACCTACTTCCTGTTTTGGTGGCCATTTTGTTTGTTTATAAACTTTTTAAAACCTGTTTTTGACTACTTTTAATGCGGCGGGGAGCGGCAAAATTGTGACAGGGGAATATAGGAGATGTCCCCTAACGCACTGGTATGTTTACTTTTGTGCGATTTTAACAATACAGATTCTCTTTAATGAAAACTGCCTCAAATATATTAAAGAATACTTATTCAGGCTTATTTATGTACTGTAGTTTGTTGGTTTTAAATCCCCAATCCCTTTGTAATAGGCAATGAAAAAGTAAAAGTGCACCCTTAACCCAACATAGGTAGCCCAAGGGGTGTTTTTACCATTTGTTGAGATCCTAAGTGGTACAGCTTCTTTTGCTCTTACAGGGCTGACAGCAACCAGGTTCATAAATGTGCTGTATTTCCTGTCCCCAGCATCCCATGACAGAGACTGGGGAGATGCAGGAAGCAAAGCAATAGAATGCTCTCCACTACTACCCTCTGCATTGGGTCCAGCACAATAAGGGGAACACAAACGGAGCACTACAACAATGGTTAGCTAAAACCAGCAGAAGTCTACGGTCCCTAGCAGAGGAGCAGTAAGGCTCTTTACTATGCAAAGCCTTTCCTATACTTGGGTAAGTATCAAACGTGAAGCAAGTTTTCTTTCCAACGTCCCTCAGGATGGCCTCAATATGAGAGATTCCGTGCCCCTCCCCCTAAGGAAACACAAGCCAATTAAAAAATACTATAAATAGCTCCACCTCTTCCCCCTATCCTCAGTTTTTTGTGTTTCCCGGTCCACCCGGGAGCATAAGCCAATGTCTGCGACAGAATTTTGTTATTTTTTAGCATGGCCTGGTGGTTCTGGTGGGAGCCAGGTTCCCCTGTATTTCCCCCTGTGTGGTCTCTTACCGGGTTAAGGAGCTCGGGAGGAGGCTCAGATGGCGCGGAGAAAGCAGCGTCTGAGGCGGCGGTTAATGCGGAGCCGATGCGGCGGCCATAACGGCGAGATGGAGGCGTACGGCAAATTTGGATCTCGCGCGGAGTCAGAACATACGTCAGGCGTACATGCGTCTATGGAGACGCGTAGGTCATGCGCACTTACGTCGGGAGATGACGCTGTTCCGGTGGAAGTACTGTGTCTTCTGTGTTTCTTCCGCCTCGTGGACTCGGCGTCCGGATGTGTACGGAGGCAGAGGCCAGCTGCAGGTAATTTAACTTTTACTGATTGCCTGACAGGGGGCGGAGGAAGTTTTTACTTAACAGACTCAGGGTCTGTGTACAATCGGACACTCTGTTTGTGCTGAATCTGGGAGATGGAGCAGCCCGGTTCTCCTGCAGATTCAATATTACCTGCTGCAGTGCAAAGCGCCCAGAGCAATGCTCTTGCCTCAGGACAGGTATTATATGGTTGTTGACAGGGGCAGTTTCTAGGCTAAATTTCACCCAGTTCAAGAGTCCAAAAATATGCCCCCCCCCCCCCCCCCTTCCCCAAAATCAGAGCTGCTAAGTGAAATCATGTCAAAAGGCTTCTTGAAACCAACTCACCATTTTTATTTTTTTTTCAAATGCAAATGCACAGCTCCTCCTGCCTCAGTCTTGCTGCACCATGTCCGCGCGTCACCGACTCCTAGCAGCAGGGGTGAGCCTGGGGTGCCTGGCACCTGGGTGCAAGATTTTCTCTGGCGCCTATGGGAGTGGTTAAATTAACCGCACCCAACCACATAACCACACCCATGTCCTGCAGATTTACCCACAAAGGCAATCTTATTGGCAGCACAGCAATTCACTCACCTCTGGCTGGGTCTGGGTGGAGGAGGTAGGAGGATATAGGCAGGCAGACAGGCAGGCAGGCGGCTGCAGCTGACTGTGACCACGGTGGCGGGCGGCATTAGGAGGAGCTGGCCGGGCTGCGGGCACTCACTGTGTCTGTGGTGGCGCTGCTAGTCGCTCTCTCAGAGTGAGTCTCTCTAGACTCTACTCTGGCTCTGTCCACGCACACACCACGGGTCGGGTCGGGCGGGCAGCAGTCTCACACGCTGAGGCTGTGGCTCCTCCCCCCATCAAGCGTGACATGAGGTCAGGTGGGCTGCCTGTTTCCCCACTGGGCTGCGCCGACGTCTACATGTGACGTCAGGCACAGCCGCCCGCCCCGCACAGTGTGTCGCTGGGAATGGAGTGGGGAGATCCTCATCCCGGGGAGATAAGTTAGGACGGTAGACCCGCCAGCGCCTGTCAGAGGCCGGCGCCTGGGTGCAATGCACCCGCCCAGGCGCGGCCCTGCCTAGCAGTGACGTGACGTCACATCATGGTCGGACTGGGACACTAAAGGCCCACCAGGGAAGTTTCAACCTGGGGCCCACCGCCCACCCCCAACCTTCCCCCTCCCCCCCCCCCCCCCCCCGGATTCACAAATATGTCAGTGCTATATAACTACAAAATAATTTTATTTGGACTATGGTTACGGCAGGGAATAGATTGTGAGCTCTTCTAAGGACAGTCTATGGCATGACTATGCAGGGGCTGCTCCAGAGGGTGGTAGGGCGGCTATGCAGGTCCTGGGTTCACTGGCATGGGAGACTGCCATATGCGGCACGCGCAGCAAAAAAATTAAAATAAAAGGGGTGTGGCCATGCACTGGAACATGAGCATGGTGATGATGGATCATGGGCAGACCCAAAGTTCCGCCCAGAAAAACCTTAGATAACTGAAAATTACCCGGGGCTTCATTCAGCCGCTAGAGGTCTGTGTGTCCCTTGCTGCAGCTCTGGTCTTCTCCTAGGTACCGCTGTCAGTCCCATAGTGCATGCGCAGGTGCTTTTCATGATCCCACAGCCAGAAGCCTTCTCTGCACAACGCATAATGCTCCTGGGTGTGATTGTGAAAAGTGCGCCCGCGCAAGCTGCTAACCCATCACTACGGGACTGACAGTGGGACCAGGACCG